>NC_037672.1:81042682-81167521 GCF_003255815.1 Theropithecus gelada | reverse complement strand
ATATATATATATATATATATATATATATATATATATATATACACTTTGAAAGTCAAATCAGTTTGATTTGCTAATGGATAAGATGTAGAGTTAAAAATAATATGATAAATCCAAAATAACTCCAAGTTTTATTATATACTGAACAATGAACTTCATTCATATATATTATCTCATTTAATCTTTTAAAAGGCCCTCAGGCTCAGAGGCATTATGCTGAAGAGGATCAAAACATGCCACCTCAAAATATGCTACTATTGTGGCATATTGTTTATTTTGAGCTCAAGGCTATTGAGGAAAAAGGAGATACAGGAAGAAGTCTCTGATCTCCCCTTTCTACCTAAATGCAGGCATAAAATTTCCCATGAGAAAGGTGCCCTCTCTGTACCAGGAAGCAGAGCATATTTTCATTCCTAGAGGTGAGAAGTCAATGTTGAGATAAATCAGTACAAACAAACCTACTAAATAACCTTTATCTTCCATCTCTCATATATTTCCTAGTCACTTTCCCACAAGTTGCTGCCCTAGCCCAAACCACCTTTTCCTTTGCCTTGACACATATCCACAATGTATTGCTCTTTGTTACAATATTATATAAGCTCTCAGGCCTATCACTTTATTTGGGTCTTTATCTCTTATATATGAAGGCCTTCATGTACAGGCAAACACATTAATATCAACATTTGTACACATTTATTCTATTAATTGCTCATCAATTTAAACCTCAGGTTCAGCCACATAAGCTGAAAGGGTAGAAGAGAAATCTTTTCCCCACTACACTGGCCATTTTACAAATTAGAAAAGTGATTACAGAGAATTTTACTTTTTGTACAACATACAAAGCATAAATTGTTTTATTTTGTTTTGATTTTATTCCACATTCTTGTTATTGTGAGAAGTTATGAAATGTTCTTGTATTGTACAAGTTTATTTCATTTACTTTCTGATGTAAATAAAATCCCAGTTTATTTCAGCATATAATGAGATAGCAGTAAGAGTGGAGAAATCTAAACAGAGTTGGGAGTAGAAAACGAAATTTGGACTTAGCATAAGTTATGACCAGAAAATGATTAACAGTTTATTATTTCTGAGTTATAATGTGAGAAAGGAGATAGTAAAAGCATGATAAAAGGTGGAGAGATGAGCAGAAGCTTCTGGGAGCAATTCACCTACCATGTTGAGTAGCATGGACTTTACCTTCAACCAGAAATTCTCTCCAAACCATAGTCTTTAATGGCAATTTTTTTTTTTTTTTTTTTTTTTTTTTTTTTTTTTTTTTTTTTTTTTTGAGATGGAGTCTCGCTCTGTCACCCAGGTTACAGTGCAGTGGCACAATCTCGGCTCACTGCCAGCTCCACCTCCCGGGTTCACGCCATTCTCCTGCCTCAGCCTCCCTAGTAGCTGGGACTACAGGCGCCCGCCACTACGCCTGGCTATTTTTTTGTATTTTTAGTAGAGACGGGGTTTCACCGTGTTATCCAGGATGGTCTCGATCTCTTGACCGTGTGATCTGCCCGCCTCGGCCTCCCAAAGTGCTGGGATTACAGGCGTGAGCCACCGCGCCTGGTCTAATGGCAAATTTTTAAGTCAAAGGCCTTAAAATTGCTAGCCTTTCAACAAACTACAGAAAATCACACTGCAATGAGCTAATTCTTTAAAAGTGAGTATACACGTTACACACAAAAAAATTATTTTAAAACAAATTGATTAAAATAAATTCCTCTGGTAGTTTTGACTATAGCTAAAATATGTTTAAATAAAATAAAAATAAAACATAACTATTGCAACATTGTCATTCCCTGCCCAATTTAGTCTTTATTTTTTTTAATTATTGGATTAGAATCATAACTTACCAAATAAAAATTACCTCTAATTATTTTCTTAAGTATTTCAAAAGCCAATAATTAATTACTATGAATTAATTCATAAATTAGAGCTTTAAAGACTTCAAAAGTCTAGCAGTTTTATATTTTTTATATTTAATTAGAAATAATTTTATTTCAATTTCTAGGCCTCTGTCACTTTTTTGGATGTGGTTTAACCACCATGGTTACTGGCAATCAAGTCTGCTAATATAAATCAGAGAATTACAGCTAGTTGCCTGAAGAAAATATTTCTGACTGTCTTCTCTCTATCTGCCTCTGTATCTCCATGACTTTAAATTATTCCGACAAGTAGCATATAATATCTTCATGGTAGATACCTTTTCAACAAGAAAATCACAGTAAAGAACATGAAAATAGTTGACAACAATGACCAGATTTTCATACTTTCCAATCTATTTTCAGATTGTTGCTGAGCTTCAGCTGGTTTTCCAGAGTATAAAGAAATAATTTTCCATTTTCATAGTTCTAATATCTCCTCCCACTCTCTCCTTTTACTATTCAAAGGAACTTAAGGTCTTATGTGTCATGGATTGCGTTAACAGTAAACCCCAAAGTTGGCCGGTGGGTGTTACATTTTCTGAAATATTTTAGTATTTGGCAGTTTGGTTTGGTTTGGTTTGATGCACTATTATCTATAGCTAGGAAAGAGAAATTTAAAAGTAAATGACATTTACCACCATTTAAAAAGCTTGGCTTCAGGGGTACTTCATAACATGAAAGAGGGAAATCTCTAAATGAGAGAAAAGGTTAGAACAATGGCTCATTGTTCTGTTGTACACAGCAAAGGCTCCCCCAGTGGACCATCAGTATCACTATAATTTTAGAACAGTACTACTGATTTGCAGCCCACTCCAATTCTAACAGAGTTTGAGTTTTTGGTCTTGGCTCAAGTACAAAATCATTTCATATTAAAGGTGTTGATCTCATTCTTGTTATCATTTGGTAGTTATAAACATTGCAACAGGTTGTATTGTCTCTCGTTCCTCCATTAACTCCTCATTTCATGAAAGTTTTATTAGCTTTTCTGGACACAGCTGGTAATGTAATATGAAATAGTGGAGTTTTACTGTTACAAGATGATCTTGAATTGACTGCATGGAAAGCTCTAACCCTTCTCTCAGACATTCTGGAAATGATTCTAGGTGAAGGAACTAGCAGACCCATGAAGAGAGCATGACTTCTCTCCAGGAATCAGATGATCAATGAGACTGAATAAGCCTGTGAGAGAGAACACTGTAACACGACACTGAAGAAATAAGCTGGAACCAGAGCTTGCAAGATCTAATCAAGCATATTTAAGATTCTGTTCTTATTTACAGAATACCAGGAAGCCACCAAAGGATTTTAACTGGAAGACACATGGTCTTATTTTTGTTTTGGAAATATCATTTTGACTGAAAAGGAACAAGACAAGAATATGTACAGAGTCAAAACGAATAAATGGTAACATGAAGCCAGAATTGGGTCACTACAGGGACCACTGTAAAGTTGTTCCATCCCGATCAAAATCTTCCTCTTCCTACATAATGAAACCTGAACCTCAGTCAAAAGATCACCCTTTGAACTTAAATCTTTCATCATACGTTAATTTACAAATATTCTTAGAGAGGATGTGAGTTGTAGTTTAGTGGGTATATGGTTATAGTTCAGCAAAATAAGAAGAGTTCTGAGGATTGGCTGCACAACAATATGAATGTATTATACATTATGAATTCTACACTTTAAAAATAATTAAGATGGTAAGTTTCATGTTACGTATATTCCACCATAATTAAAAATTTTCAAAATTTATAAAAGTGAAGACATATTTGTGAATCATTCAAATGTTTACAAAACACTTAATATGCATTTTAACAATCTGATCTATATCAAATGAGCAGTATTAGTCTCATTAACAATTTAAAATACTAGAACTCAGTGCAGTTAAATAAATTGTTTGATATTAAATAGATCTGTAAGTGGAGAAAGTAATTTAATTCATGACTTTTGACGCATAATCCCATATTGTCTGTACTGCCCCCAAAAGGTTCTGATGTTTGATATTGAGAGACAGTTGGGGTTTCTGATTTTATCATTGAATAAAAAGAAAGAGTATGTCAGAAGTCAGACATTAACAAATAATATTTTAAAAGTCTGGGAGCCTTGCAATCAAATTCAACTACCTCAGATTATATTTTTAACTGTGCTCCTCTCTGCCTGGTATAATATCATCCCATTTGTGGGGGAAAAAATACTAGTATAGAAAGAAAAGACAACATTGCTCACCTTATCACAAGTATTAGGAAGACTAGTGAAAGGAAAGGAAAACAGTCTCAAGAAAAGAAACCAGTCTCAGGGAAAGAAGAAAAGAAAAATCACGTGGGGCCAAATGAAGACCATCTAAATAAGAACTGGCAGATGCAATTTATTCAGAGCTTGCTATGCAAGGAAGTCGGATACCATCACTTACTTTTGACAGAGACTCAAAATCAGGGAAAGGAGTAGGAAAACTTTACGGTGAACAAAGAAAGAAAAGACTTAAGCTGTGCTCTGGGGGTTGCTGGCAGAGTGGGATGCAGGCTACCTAGAAGCAGGACATGTGATTGGTTTGGGAAACATACAAGACTTTCTCTGGTCCTGAGAAACAAAAATTATGGTAACTGACAGACATTGACCAAGTCCTGCCTGTTCTGTGCTGAATGCTGCAGACTATGGTTTGACTTCTTGGGCCGGTTGCTGTTGAGATTATATGTATGATTTCTATTTTCATATATGGTCCATTGTACATGCATTGTCTCAAGCACATGGGAAAAATTTAGAGATTTCAGATGAGAAATCAACGAGGGAAAATCTGTTAAAAGTTCTCTTTGTGGTGGCAAAAGTTTCGATAAGAGTCGAAGTCCAAGGTAACATAAAAAGTAAAGTGTAATACCTGAAAAATACTGAATATTTTAAATAAATAAATGATACTTTATTTAAGCCAATGTATACAGTCTTAGCCCGAGAAGAAAGAAAAAATAAATAAAAATAAACCAGCAACAAAATATATGGTTTTTTCTAATTTCTCAATATGTTAACCAAAAATGAATTCTAGCATATCTCCTAAACACCTGTTAAGTTCTCAATTTCTAACAACTAGAAATCTCCATTATTCATTTAAGGAAGAAATCATTCAGGCATACACAATTTACAAAAAGAAATTATGCAAAAACTTAAGTTGTAATACTTTCAGTGTTTTCAATATAGTTATTCTTATGAAATATGTAGTCATTCAGTTATCTCAAATCTACCTACTTTTTTCTTCACTCTTAGAGAAGTCAATCCATATAAGACTAAAAGCAGTCTTTTCAAAACCATAAAATTATCACTAGAATATTATAGTAAAATCATTCCGACTTAAGAATTAGTCCAAGGGAAATAATTTTTCCTTGTTTCCTCCATTCTTCCTCTGTCCTTTATTTTCTCTTACTCCCTCTTCATTTACCCTTTCCCTCCCTCTTTTTCATTCTCTCTCTTCAGTGTCCCTCTTCCCCTTAGGTCTTTCTTTCTTTCTTTTATTCTACATAAAAACATATTTTCTTTTATCCTTTGTGATTGCATTAATTATGTTTTTGCTTTCTATATTTTTTGATGTTTTGACATCTTGGCCTTTCTGGCCTGGAAAAGACTGCCTCTTCCAAGGCAAGCAATTTCTAGAGATAATTATGAACTCACCTGCAAGTGTGGCTTTCATGCCTTTCAAGTGCAAACCAACCAATCTAAAGCCCATATGCCCCAATCACCTCCTTCATTGGGCTCCCACAAGGTTCTTACACTCCAGATCGCTATTTCCCTATTCTAATTTTCCTGGGTCCAGATATCAGACAAGAAACAGCCCCTGTGTTAGTCCCTTTGTTTTGCAATAAAGAAACACCAGACACTGGGTAATTTGTAAAGAATAGACGTTTATTTTGGCTCACAGTTCTGACGGGCTGCATGGAAAGTGTGTTGCTGGCATCTTGTCCTGTTGAGGGCCTCAGGAAGGTTGAAATCATTGTGGGAGGAAAAGAGGAAGCCGGCACATTACATGGTGAGAGGCAGCATGAGAGAGAGGGAGGAAGGGCAAGGGTCTTTTAAGCAACCATATTTCACATGAACTCACACAGAGAGAACTCACTTATTGCCTTGAGAACAGCACCATTCCATTCATGAGAGAACCATTCCATGAATAAAAGACCCCCCACAAGGCCCACCTCCAACATTGGATGTCACATTTCAATATGAGATTTGGAGGGGAAAAAAAAAAACATTCAAACCATATCAGCCCCTATGACCAGAATCCACTGAAGTTCTTTAAACTAGACAATTTTAAACCCATCCTACTTTAATTTTCTTGTGAAAACTACAATAAAGGCTCTTGCCACATTTTCCTCCAGCTCCTGCTATCTCCTGCCAGCTCCTGCCTGCCCTCTGTGCTTCCCTGCATGGTCTTGCATGGTATGGTGTGCCCCTCCCTCCTCTTAAAAACACTAATTACAATCTTTTTAATAGCCATTGTCTCTTAATCTGTTGCCCTGACCATCCCTAAATAATAATAAAATGTACATTTTTAAACAGAGATATCTGAGGGAAAGGAGGGCAGTGGATTGCTGAGTGAGAGGAAAAAAGTCAGCACAACAATTTTTTACAGACTTTCTTTGAGTTCAAACAACTGATTGGTTTTCTGATGAATTCTCAAGCCGTGCATGTATATAGTCCTTAATGAGCACTAATGCCCTGACCTTGTTTGATGAAAGCCTTCTGAAGTAAATTTATGGTAGATGGAAAATTACACTTAAAGCATCTGGAACACTTTTAATTTTCTTATCCTCAGAAAATAATAGAGAATTATCTGACTTACCCCTACAACTTGTTATGCATTTTTAGAAGAAATTGAATAGCCTCATTCTTCAAAATAGCCAACCTATAAGAGCACCCAAATAATTTAATCTTCTCCATCAGAATGAAGGATAAAGGCACCAAGACATTTTACTAGGGACACATACACAAGAAAAGCTTTCCATAAAATTGCCAAGAATAGAGTGCATATTAATAGAGAATATAAAGCTGGTTGGTGTCAAAATCAGTGTTTTCCAAAGATTTTTGGTGACTTATTTCCTCAATACAAAATCGTGACTCATTCTCCAATATATTAACTTATTTCTGAAGCATAAGTATGTGTGCTCTGTCAATCTACCAATTAAATAGTAGTGAAGCATAATTTATTTTCTAATTTGTAGATTAACACAAATAAATAGAATGTATTATTTTCTTTTTACACTTCATTGTTTCTTTTATAACAATTCCTCCAGTGAACAAGCCTCCTTTTAGAAAACTTTAGGCAATCTATAGCTTGCAGTCTAGTCCGAATTACTGAAATACCCTGTATAGGGGAGAAAACATTTTTTTCAGGTTGTTAGTTGTGACAGTATCCTGAAAACAAAAGTCAAATTAACAAAAGAAGCAGAAGTTTATTAACATGTTCTATATCCATCACACAGTACCTGCCTCCGTCCAAAAGTATTTATTTGTCAAGGCAATGGTTTAGGGGCCTCACTTAAATAGTATTTTAACAAGAATCATAAATCCTTTCTAGGGAGAAGAAAGGTGCCTTCTCTGGGCCCATAAGTAAGTGCTCCGGTAAGGTTGGATTGATGTCCTGCCACCGGGCAATAGAGGCTGAGGCAGAGTGTTCCCTTGTGTTTCGAATGCCTTTAATTTCACAATTCTCAGTACTTGGGGTAGAAATATTTTGGTTTTTTTCAGTTGCCCCTTTGAAATTTTACTTTTAGAAGGTTTTACATATGAAAAGCCAAGATGGTAGCTTTGGAAGGATTTGGGTTAGAGGTTTTGAGATAAGAGATTGGCAAAAAAAGAGAAACCATGGAAGCAGAAGAAAAAACAAATGTCATATATCCTAATGAAACAGTTCTTCAGTCTTGAGAATAGTAAGTTCAGTTGAGCAGTTGTGTTTCAGTCCAGGAGGTGGTGGTGTAGGTGGGATGTTGTTAAAGTTAATTCTCTATATGGTATAGGCAAACAGGTATTTAGTAAGAAACATTGCTATGGGAGCAAAAGAAAAACAGAGATTAATGTCTGGAGCAACCTACAAACTAGTCTTGAGTTTTGGAGGGCAGTTAGCTGACAAAATTTTCAGATTTGCGTTTGAAATATCTACAATTGGGATGGAAGTAAACAGTGACAATCTGACAAATTTTCCTGGATTATAGTTTGTACCAGATGTTTCTTTAAACAGTGAAACTTTTGTCCATAAATAAATTTATGTATGTTTTCTCTGAAGTTAATATCAAGTTGCCTAACTTCAGCTTGTAGGGCTTCAGAAAAGCATGGTTTACATTTTAGTGATTTTAAGTTAGGAAAGTGGGAGATAAAAACATTAGTCTAGAAAGTTGAGGCCAGATAATAGAAGAAACTAAAATTTAAAATTTAGTTCAGAATTTTTTTTTGTAAAATTTAACAATGGAGAAGGCTAGAATCTAATAACAGGTATATAGTATAGGATTTTTAAAAAACATTATATATATATACACACACATATACACATACATACATAATGATGGCTTTTTTTTTTTTTTTTTTTGGAGACAGAGTCTGCTTCTATCAGTCAGGCTGGAGTGCAGTGGCATGATCTCGGCTCACTGCAACGTCCTCCTCCCAGGCTCAAGTAATTCTCTTGCCTCCGCCTCCCGAGTAGCTGGGATTACAGGCATGTGCCACCACACCTGGCTAATTTTTGTATTTTTAGTAGAGACGGGGTTTCACCATGTTGGACAAGATGGTCTTGAATTCTTACTTCAGGTAATCTGCTCGCCTCAGCCTCCCAAAGTGCTGGGATTATAGGTGTGAGCCACCGCGCCCGGCCCATATATAAGATGCTTTTAAAAAATATATATTATGCTATTATATATATATATAATGTGTTAGAAAAATCATATATATGTATGGATGTGTGCATGTGTATATGTATATATACACATATATATGTATATATACACACACATACATGTATGTATATACACATATATATACACACATACATGTATATATATACACATATATATACACACACACGCACACACTCAAAATTAAGCCAATTTTTACTAAAGATTTTTTTTTGAAATGAAATCTCACTCTTGTCCCCCAGGCTGGAGTGCCATGGTGTGATCTCTGCTCACTGCAACTTCTGTCTCCCAGGTTCAGGTGATTCTCCTGCCTCAACCTCCCGAGTAGCTGGGATTACAGGCACCTGTCACCACGCCTGGCTAATTTTTGTATTTTTAGTAGAGATGGATTTTCACCATGTTGGCCAGGCTGGTCTCGAACTCCTGACCTCAGGTGACCCACCAGTCTTGGCCTCCCAAAGTGCTGGGATTATAGGCGTGAGTCACCGCGCCTGGCCACTAAAGATATTTATAGTAAGACTAATTTAATTGTAAAATAAGTTTTAGCTTCAATATACTTGGCCTAATTATTTGCATAAAGTGAAGCAAGCATAGTGACTGGCCACATCGACTCTTTTTTCTTTAATCTACTTTGTTGGAAATTATCATAAGAAATCTGAGAGTAGACCTTTAAAACTTCTTTAGGCTAGGAAGTCAAGCCACGGACTTCTCATCAGATTTCGTCTATAGTACCTGGGTAAATTATTCTTTTCTTGAGGTCTCATATTATTTTGAGGTTCCTGAGCCTGTCAGAAAGTTACATTTTTTACTTACCATAACGCTGAAACCTTGTAGGGGAACTGCATAGACCAGGTACCAGATCAGTTCTTTCAAGAATGTTAATGGCTCCTTAGCATTAATTTTAGTTTCTTGAAGTAGTCTAGTCATTTCAGAAAATGTGACGTCCCAGTCAAGGCCCCAGTAACATAACCTGTGTTTTAAATTGTTCCACTAAAGAGAGAAACATTTTATTGAACTTATGAAATGACTATATTGTTTTAAAATATGAATACTCACAAATAATTTTAAATTCTCAAGGAATCAAGTAGAGAGAAAGGCAAATGTTTCAATTTTGTTTACAAAAGCACATTTTACCTAATTGCTGCAAGCTATACGAAGCTTATTAGAAGAAAAAAGTTTCCTTGACTCCAGAAAGAAGTACATAAAAATAATCAATAATAATTTAAGCAAAAGAAAGTCCTGAAAAAATCATTTTATTCCCATATCAAGTTTAGTCCTATGTTGGGCTAGTAATCTTTATGAACCCATCAATTTTTTCATTTGAGTTCTTAAAATTTTTACACAGTCCAATGGTATGATCTACAAAGTTATCAGAAATCTATATTTAAAAGTATTTGTCATGATCCTTTTTCCATTAATTTTCTTGAATAAGAAGCAAATTTTAAACTATAACCAATTGCAAACAGTCTTTTGAGAAGAATAAAAGTAAAACAATAAATGCCTGTGGATGACAAAACACTTCAAATAGCTATGGCTAAAGATGCAACTGACAAGTAAATTTGGTTATTTCTAAGGCATACAACAATTTAAAATAATAATCAGAATTTTGACTGGTAACATATACCAAGATATAATTTTTAAAAATTTTATACAATTTTGGAACACATACTAATAACACACTTATATAAATAGAACACAAATAAAGTTAAACGTTATTTTTTATTTGACAATGCTGCCCCTATAATTTAAGATATCAAATGAGACTAATATGTCTCTTTTGGACTTCTGTCTCTTTTTTTGAATGCCTAAAAGCTAGTTTGAGGTCAAAAAGACTTAATTTAGAATTTGAAATCTGATTTTGAGAAGCTTGCCAAATGTGTCAAAGGTCCAAAACATTTGATCATAATAGGATCACAGGTTTATTTAGTCAAAGTGATAATTAACAGATTTCAAAAAGTAAAAACCTTTACTCTCTGATTGGTAGGAGACATAGTTTTTTGAAAAAGAGACCTAATAAAGACAGGGTGAGACAAACATTTCTATTTTTTTTTTTTTTTTTTTTAGTTTTCTCAAAAAGAAAACCAAAGTCTTTTATTATCTCTTATTAATATTATACAAAAAAATATTCAAAAGAGAAAATCAAATTCTATCTTTGTATCAGTTGTATTATTCATACTAAATATAATTTCCATAAAACCTTATAAATAAATCCATCCAATCTTAATTAGTTTTGACCACACAAGATTTCTCTAAACCTTTTACTATCTCTTATAATTGCTTCCTTTTTTCGTTTATTCTAAAGCACCATATAAACTAGGAAAAAATCACTTTTTTAACAAAAATATATTTTCAAATTTCATAACCTCCTTTATGAAAAAGTCTTACTTTTATTATATATTCTGTATACAGAATTGTTTCCCTTTTCATCGCTACTTTAAGTTACCACGTATTAGCCAGAATTTTAATTTTTAGGAACCTTTATAGTGAATATCTAAGAAGTAGATAATTTTTAATTGTCAGTCACTTACTAACAATTTATTAATACACATTTTATAATTTTTAGAAATACAGCTTTTTAGTGGAATTATTTTTCCATGTGGAACAGAATATATTTACTAACATATCTAAAGATATTTTATTTGTCTGAAATAAGAAGCCTAGATTTAGTAACCAGTGTCTTAGCATTCTATCTTTTTTGAGAATGATGTAGATATTTAATGACTGTCTATCATTTAACTGAGCTGAGCAAAATTTTTAGGCTATGGTTACCAAAAAGATTTGAGAAATACTTTTCATTAAACATAAAAATAATGATTAAAAGTTCATAAGCTTTATCTCATTTTCATCTATTTTATTTATTTAATATTAAAAATTATGGTTGGAAAATTTTATGAGACATTAGACAAATCTAGTGATCATCTCAAGTTAAATTTTCTATTTACCATTTTTATATTACCATATGTTAGACAAGTACCATAAAATAAAGAACCTTAAAATTAAACACATGTATGTTTTGCTGCTAGCTCAAGACATAGTTCTTTTTATTAAACCAAGAATTTTAAACTGGTCTTACTCATCAAAAAAAAAAAAAATGTATTCACATCACACGAGCTTGAAAAATTTTGGGGCTATTTATTTTCTTTATGGGTACTTTCTATCTTTGAGTTAATTTGGTACCATGTAGACAATATGCATATATGTGTAGACATACATACATGTAAATACAACATGTAAAATACATATGCACATATATATGCATCTAAAAGCCAAAGAGATCAAAGAGTTTAATGCAAAAGAGCATAGAGCTTTGGATTTGTCTACTTACAACTATTGGAGTTGTAAGGAATCTGTCCACTGAGAAATACTGCTCATGAGAAATATTCCATGAGAAAATAATGGAGATTCCTTCCCAAAAAAGGACTCTTTGGCACCTTTTCTGTTGTTCTCAAGGGGTCCTCGTGTTGTTAGAAATCTTCCTTAGGTTGCTTCATGACCTCAAGGGTAGCAACTGGAAGCAGGGACAGAGAAAAGTAAATGGAAGAGCAAGTCTTAGTGGCAAAAATTATGTCACCAAGAAGATAGGCAGAGGGAGTTTATAGATTAATAGTTAGCAGGGCTTTACAAAGAGAGGAATTTAGTCAACTGAGAAGCCTCTATAGAGAAGAGAACAGGAGTCTTAATATATATATACACACACACACTTATATAACCTAAATATATGTATACTATAGGTAAAATTTGAAATATGTAAGTCTTAAAAAGATTAGCAGATTTTAGCTGGGCAAATGACAAATATTCTTGTGCCTTGGTTCCTGGACTTTTTCTTTCTGAAATGTAACTGTTTTTCAAATCTGATCTCTGCAAATTCAAATTGTTCCACTAAAGAGAATGCTACTTAGCTGATTTCCTCTATGTTAACATTTTAAAGTCATGGTAGGATTTACAACTCCAAGGGACTGAAAAGGCTCTCTTTAAAAAAATACTTTCAGATACAAAAGTCCAAATTTTCAAAGGTATACTCACTTTAATTGTAGCTTAGTA
Source organism: Theropithecus gelada (assembly GCF_003255815.1). Taxonomy (NCBI): domain Eukaryota; kingdom Metazoa; phylum Chordata; class Mammalia; order Primates; family Cercopithecidae; genus Theropithecus; species Theropithecus gelada. The sequence continues at coordinate 81,154,677 of NC_037672.1, read as the reverse complement.
CCAGTAAGCCTGTCTCGCTCTGTTGCCCAGGCTGGAGTGCAATTGCACATTGACACAGTCTCGGCTCACTGCAACCTGCACCTCGAGGGGTTCAAGCGATTCTCCTGTCTCAGCTGCCTGAGTAGCTGCGATTATAGGCACATTCCATCACACCCAGCTAATTTTTGTATTTTTTTTTTTTAGTAGAGACGGAGTTTCACCATGTTCGTCAGGCAGTTCTTGAACTCCTGACCTCGTGATCTGTTCACCTTGGCCTCCCAAAGTGCTGGAATTACAGGCGTGAGCCATTGCACTGGGTCAGTAAGTCTTTTTATGGCTTACAATCAGATGCATGAATAGAATCCCTAAAGAGAGTATAAAAAAATAGGAGGGATTGCATTGGGAGTTATACCTGATGTAAATGACGAGTTGATGGGTGCTGACGAGTTGATGGGTGCAGCACACCAACATGGCACAAGTATACATATGTAACAAACCTGCATGTTATGCACATGTACCCTAGAACTTAAAGTATAATAATAATAAAAAATAAAAAATAAAAAAATTTAAAAAAATAAAAAATAAAAAAAAATAGTGGCCCCTCAAGATCTAAAGTTTCTTCCAAAGAGTATGGGTGCAGTGGCTCAAGTGTGTAAATCAGCGTTTTGGGAGACCAAGGCAGGAGGATTGCTCAACGTCAGGAGTTTGAGGTCATCGTGAGCAACATAGTGAGACCCCATCTCTACAAAAAATTTAAAAATTAGCCAGGTGTGGTAGTGAGTGCTTGTAGTCCTAGCTACTCCAGGAGGCTGAGGCAGGAGGATCACTTGAGCCCAGGGGATTGAATCTGTAGTAAGCCATGATTATGCCACTGCACTGCAGTCTGGGTACCCTGTTTCTAGAAAAAAATAAGATAAAATGAAACAGGCAAAAAAGAGGCTCTAAGAAAGTAATATCCCTCCTTATAACAAGGCAATGAAAGTTGAGACAATTAAGAAAAATTCCTCAAAGCTGGCACATTTGGACAAACAGACATTTGGTACCCCCAGCTGAACTCCCAGATGGCTGCCTTACATGATACCAAAATCTGTGCCCTTCAAGGTGTTAGAGATGAGAAAATAAACTCGCTTGTTAGAAAGCCAAACTTCTTCAGAAAGAAAACAAGACAAAAGGAGAACCTTATGAGACTTTTCCTTCTCATGACAAACCATGCGAAGATACAGAAACAAGGAAAACAAAGCCCCTCGTAGGAAAACGACAGATCAACAACCAAATAAGTATGTACAACAAATCTACAAAAGTCACAAATTCAAATAACTAGTTTTTATAGATTTTTTTTCCTGTTAATATGAACCTGGAAAGGGAGGGACAAGGAAAAAAAATTACTTTCCTCTCTCCACCAGGTACCACAGAGGGAGAAGCTGGCTTTAGTAAGAAATCTTACCTTTTTCTGCAGACTTTTGCCAGTTCTCTTTCAGGATTCCCTCTATAGGTCCCAGAACAAGTGGATTATCTCTGTTTTTCCAGGCTGGATTGACAAATTGTAGCGGAGAAATCATAATTTCTTTTCTTTTTCTTTTAAAGTTCTTAGTTGAGACATCTTCCAAAAACAAAAAGTCAAATTAACAGAAAAAAAAAAAAACCAACCAGAAGTTTATTAAAACATGCTGTACCCATTGCATAGGAGAGGCCTCAGTTTAAAAGTATTTCTCTCTCAAGGTAATGGTTTAAGGGCCTTGCTTAAATAGTACTTTAACAAAGAGCCATAAATCCTATCTAGTGATAAGACAGAGGAGAGAGCGGTTCTCAGTCTTTTAAAAGGCAAGAACATGTGAAAAGATGGTAAAATCTGTTCCCAGATTCTTCTGGTGCTTCCTACTGCCTTCTCTGGGCTCATAAGCAAGTGCCGTCTCCAGTAAGGAGGGATTGCTGTCCTGCCACCAGGCAAATAGAGGCTGAGGCAGAGCATTCTTTTGTGTTTTTGGTGACTTTAACTTAACAATTCTCAATATTTCAGGGAGAAATATTTTGGTTTCTTTCATCTGTGATACAGTTTGGACATTTGTCCTTACTCAAATCTCATGTTGAATTGTAATCCCCAATGCTGGAGATGAGGCCTGGTTGTAAGTATTTTGGTCCTGGGGGCAGCTCCCTCATGGCTTGTTGACTTCACCATGGTGAATGAGTTCTTACAAGATCTGGTCACTTAAAAGTGTGTGGCACCTCTACCTCCACACTCTCTCCCCACTGCTTTCGCCATGTGACGTCTATGCTCCCCCTACAACTTCCACCATGAATGTGAGCTTCCTGAGGACTCCCCAGAAGCAGACACCAGTGCTATGCTTCCTGTACAGCCTGCAGAACCATGAACCAATTAAACTTCTTTTCTTGTAGTCAGTCTCAGGTATTGTTTTGTAACCATGCAAAACCAGCCTAATACAACCTGCTTACCTTTGTTCCTTATTCTCCGCTTTCCCCCAGCCCCCATTATCGGTTCTTCACACAACTGCTGCAGTGATATTTTTAACATGAGTCAGTTTTTGTTTTTCTCTTTAGATTTCTCCAAAGTCTTCCAACTGTCAGAGGTTGAGTGTCCCAGATGGAATGTAAGCTGAGCTTTGGTATGCGAGTGATTTGATAAGAAATTGTTCCCAGGGAAACTGGTAAGGAGCTGTCCCCAGGGGAGAGCTGAGAAAGCAGGACAAGAAAGGGCAAAATCCAAGCAAGGGTGTCATCACAGGCAAAATCCTGTAAAACTCAGCTTCAGCCTAATCCCACAGAGCAACTATGGAGAGAAAATTCAGCCTCAGTGTTTTCCCAACTATAAGCTGCACCTATTAATTATCTAATTATTGGGCGGCAGATTGTGGGCACACATTTTCAGATATTTCTCTGCAGTGTAGACCAGGCAGGATCCAGTAACTTGAGGACATTCCTCCAAACAAGATTCATAGAAGAAAAGTGCACAGAAACTGAAATATGCACAAAAATGGTCATCTACATCCTAGGGAATTGGGGGACCAATATTATCCATTCCATGATTCTACTGAGAAAGACATCCAAACTACTTAGCATGGTTTTGTTTAATTAAGCCCTGACAAATTCTACAAACGCCTGTCTCCCACCCAACTGCTCACAGTAACCAAACTAATCTCCATTGTCTTGCTTGGTTAAACAAGGTTGATCCCTGTGGCCTATTTCTTTTGCCCAGATTCTCAGTTCAACTCCATTGTTACATGATTGACCCTATTGTATGATTCTGATTTAGTTAAAAATGATTCCTTTTCACAGAGTCCTTCCCTCATCATCTGCTGCAAACTTCCATACTTCCCAAACTCTTGATTAAATGAATTTGTTTTATTTTCTTTATAGCAGTTAATGCCATTTGAAATGACCTTGTTGTTTTATTGTCTCTAACTCAACTCATCGCAACATAAGCTTCATGTCTGTCTTGTTTACCCTTTGAACTCCACCACACAGAGCAGTGCCGGATACAACACAGGTGATCAATAGTTATTTATTTAATAAGCAAATAAAGGGCCATACATGACCTACTTACATTTTATGCCTACTCCACCCTCACCTCCTTGGATTCCTAACTCCTATTAATAGGGTTGCTGCTAGGAAATTAAGAACACCTCATCGAGAATAAAATAATAAGAAATTTAAGAAAGACCTTCCTTAGCTTACAATGATGCAGTTATATAAGTTACTAGAGTGCACTGCCATGTTGTTCAAACTTCCTGTTTGTGAATCTTAATGAATCTTTGACGGATCTCGCTAAGGTCCCTTATGAAAAGCTGTTTCTTTTTATATAAGCTATACTCTAGAAGTCGTCAATATATCAGAACATAACAGGAAGAGGATACAGCCCAAGATCTCTGATTTACAAAATGGCATATATGGGTGTCCACATCAAGCTCATAATACCTCAGATATACAGACAGAAATACGCCTAATTTAGTTTGTCTATAACCAATGTCTGTGACTCCCCAAGTTTCATCATGGGTTAAAGGAAAAATTTCTACTTTGGAAATTGTGTGTTGAAAACTTAATCCAATTCAATAATTTGATTAAAAAATTTATAGGAAGTCATTGGTTTGGATTGAGTTCCTGCACTAGGCTTCAACAGACAAAACCAAAATGGAGTCACTCGTGCTAAACTTCTTCATTTAACAAACTGACACTAAGTTGTTTATCTGACCTACCAAGAAATCAGAACAGAGAAAGATAACAGCCAAATCCCCAAACACTCCTGTTTTAGCAGACATCATAAAAAAAATAAAGGCTCCTCTGCTTTAACTCTGAAAAGGAAGGAAACCTGGAGTAATTTAACAAATGCTAGCCAATCTGCTTTTTGTTCCCTGTTTCTAACTTCTTCAGCCCTTTTCTTCCTATAAAGCCAATCTCCTCTGCTCAGTTCATCTGAGTACCTTTTCTAAATCTTTAGATGGGAAGCTCTCTGATTCACAAATTGCTACAATGATCGATCTTATCAGGAAAAATTTCTCAGTCACTCAAATATCGCAGGCATAGGCATAGTATTATTTTTCTGTCCATTTTCATTTGGTCTATGTTCTAAGATTTTTTTCATTGCAGGTAGAAGATATAACAAGTATAAAAAGACATTTTTAGAGATTATGCATAGCTCAATATTTATATGTGAAAATAAGTAATTAATATTATTGAAATCATATTCAGTACATTTCTTAATATAATATGCATGAAAAATTAAAATCATTTTATTTATATTACTACATATAATTTTTTCTTTCATATTTTTGTCACACTGGGAATTACAATATTTTATAATTATAGTCTTGGAAATTAATAAATTAAACTTTCCATTTTACAAATGGAAAAGCTATGACATACAACAGGATATAAGAATTTTTTTTAAGTCTCAGAAATCCGGAAGTTTCAAATATGGAATCTAGGTCCTAATTCCCAAAATAATGTATTTTCGTCTATCTACTGTCTGTGTGTCTGTGTGTGTGTGTGTGTGCATATAGACACCCACAGAGAGAGAGAGAAAGCACACTTTTATAATACATTCATTTATTGATGGCTGATTCCATACCTTCATTATGGTAAACAATGCTGCAGTAAATGTGAGAGTATAGTCATCTCTTCAACATATTTATTTTATTTCCTTCGGATATATACTCTGTCGTGTTGGGACATAGAGTAGTTCTATCTTACTTTTTTTTAGGAACTTCCATATTGTTTTCCGTAATAGCTGTGCTACTTGATGTTCTTAGCAACAGTGTACCATGGTTCCCTTTTCTCCACATCCTCTCCAACATTTGTTGCCTTTTTTTCCTTTCTTTTGGTAATAACTTTTCTAACAGGTGTGAGGTGATATATCATTGTCATTTCAATGTGTATTTCTCTTGTGATAAAGGATTTTTAAGCATTTTTTATATACCTATTATTTATCTTTACGTTTTCTTTTGAAAATGTTCTATACAGATCCCTCGACTATTTTAAAATCCAGTTATTTTTCTTACTATATGGTTGTTTAAGTTCCTTACATACTTTGGATATTAGCTAATTATCAGATATATGGTTTTGCAAATATTTACTGTCATTTCACAGGCTGTTTCTTCACTCTGTTGATTGTTTCTTAGGCTGTGCAGAGGCCTTTTTAGTTTGATGTAATCACATTTATATCTTTGCTTCTTTTGTGTGTGGTTTTGGGTTCATATTGAAAAATCATTGCCCAAACCAATGCTATCAAGATTTTCACCTATATTTTCTTCTAGTAGTTTTACAGTTTCAGGTCCTACCTTTAAGTCTTTATCCCTTATGAACTAATTTTTATACATGATGTGACATAAGGGTTTAATTTCATTCTTGTGCATATGGATATCCAGTTGTCCCCAAAGAATTTATAAAGAGATTGCCTCTTCCCCACTTCGTGTTATTGGCACTTTTGTCAAAAATCAATTGACCAGAAATATATGAATTTCTGGACTCTCTTTTCTGTTATATTGGCCTGTCTTTCTAGTTATATGTCAGTACCATACTGTTTTTACTATAATAGCTTTGTAGTATATTTTGAAGTCAGGTGGCATGATGCCTCCAGCGTTGTTTTTTTTTTTTTTTTTTTTTTTTTTCCTCAAGGTTGCTTTGGCTATTCAAAGCTTTTTGTAGCTCTATACAAATTTCAGGATTGCTTTACCTTTCCACGAAAACAGTCATTGTGGTTTTGCTAGAGATTGCATTAAACTTGTGGATAGCTTTGGATAATATGGACATTTTAATAATTTTGGTTCTTCCAACTCATGAACAGAGAATATCTTTCCATATGTTTGTGTTTTCTTCAATTTATTTCATCAATGTTTTTTAGTTTTAGTGTACAGATCTTTCATCTTTGGAGAAATTACTTTATTCTTAAGTATTTCATTTTTTGTAGCTATTGTAAATGAGACTGTTTTTATCATTTCTGTTTTTAAATATTTCACTGTTACTGTATAGAAAAGCTACTAATTTTGTACATTGATTTAACATCCTGCAACTTGGCTAAATAAGTTTATTTTCAATTTTTGTTGAAGTCTTCAGTTTTCTGTGTATAAAATTGTGTCATCTACAAACAGGAAAAATTTAACTTTGTATTTTCCAATTTGAAATTATTATCTAATTAATGCCTCATTTCCTCTTCTTCATTCTGCAATTTAACTAGAAGGGCCCCTACTTCTCACCAAAGCTGTTATCCACTTTTTAACATATTTTTCTTTCTCAGGACTCTGTGAGTCATGATTCCATCTTCTCATTAGTTACCTCTAAGGAGATGATTCACAAATAATCTTTTAAAAGAACTTCTTTCAACTTCCTCCTGTCATTTACCACCCACACTGAATTTCTTTTCCTGTAATCACATTCCTGTCAGTAGCAGAGTAATTTGCCCACTATTTTAAGTATTAGGTATATCCCAACCACTAGCTTGACAGGGCATTCAGTATTAAAATTAATATCTCAACAAATAAATTGAGTTCCTATAATTTTTTTTTCTTCCAACTACAAAGACCTGGACATTTCTGGTGCAGAGAAAGTGAGACATACAACTGTGAGTCTCCAGTGATACTCACATTCTCACATGAAGAGAACATGAAAATTCAATTTCTACTGCTTTTTCTACTGCAAGTATATCTAAGTCTTCTCTGTATGGAAATATACTTTACAGACTATAAAATTCCATTCTCCTTTACCATAGTTCTGTGATGATAGAGAGGCCAGGACTCCAAGTTGAGAATCATTGGCTTGTTAGAAAGAATTAACAGGTAACTTCTATGTTGGGCTATATATACGTTGGACTGAACCTCAAAACAGAGACTGTGATATTACATAGCCATTAAAATATATGTTTATAGGGAATATTTTTTAATGTTGGAGACTGCTTAAGCAATATTATTTCAAGGAAAACAAAGAATAGCATCTACAAGAAAGCCCAAATAAAAATATGCCAAAATTTTAGTAATAGTGTTTTCCTTTGCAAGGACGTAAAGGGAAGTGAGTTGGTTACAGTTTTGTTCTTTGATTCTTAATCCTTGTATTCATTTTCCATTAAAACCAATCATAGTAAGAATAAAAACTAAAATTAGATGGTTAAATATATATTTTTTTTGTCTGGAACTTTGTAAAGGAAATTGCATTAATTGTACAACTTTGAACATTAACCTCTGCTGTGAATTTAAGAACTCTCTCTTTTTTTTTTTAGATGGAGTTTTGCTCTTGTTGCTCAGGCTGGAGTGCAATGGTGTGATCTCAGCTCACTGCAGTCTCCGCCTCCCGGGTTCAAGCGATTCTTCTGCCTCAGCCCCCAAGTACCTGGGATTACAGGTGTGTGCCACCACGCCCAGCTAAGTTTGTCTGTTTTAGTAGAGACTGGATTTCACCATGTTGGTCAGGCTGGTCTGGAACTCCTGACCTCAAGCGATCCACCCACCTTGGCCTCCCAAAGTGCTGGGATTACAGGCGTGAGCCACTGTGCCCACTCAAGAGCTGCCTCTTGGTTTATTTATTGACTCAAATCATTTTATTCTGGCTCCTATTTCTCATTTGTCTCACACTCCTTAGGAAAACATTCTGAAGCATATTCTCTTATTTTATACGTGGTCACTTTACATAGACATTGAACTGAACCTCATCACAGAAACTGTGATATTATATAACCATTAGAATATATGTTTCTAGGGAATTTTTTTAAATGTTGGAGAATACTAAAGCAATATTATTATGAGGAAAACAAAGAATAACATCTAAAAGAAAGCCTAAATAAAAATAGATCAAAATTTCAACAATAGTGTTTTCCTTTGCAAGGAAGTAAAAGGAAGTGAGTTGGTTATACTTTTGTTCTTTGACTCTCAATCTTTTTATTCACTTTCCATTAAAAGCATATATATAAAATATGGCTACATGTATATACAAGTATATAATCATACTTTATATGTAACCATACACAAAATATGTTCGTACTATGTATGTGTTTGTGTTGCATTTCTTTAGACTATAAAACAGTTTTTTGTTTGTTTGTGTGTTTGTTTTGAGACGGAGTCTCTTTCTGTCATCCAGGCTGGAGTGCAGTGCCACGATCTCGGCTCACTGCAAGCTCTGCCTCCCAGGTTTACGCCATTCTCCTGCCTCCGCCTCCCGAGTAGCTGGGACTACAGGCGCCCGCCACCACGCCTGGCTAATTTTTTGTATTTTTAGTAGAGACGGGGTTTCACCGTGTTAGCCAGGATGGTCTGGATCTCCTGACCTCCTGATCCGCCCGCCTGAGCCTCCCAAAGTGCTGGGATTACAGGCGTGAGCCACCGCGCCTGGCCTGTTTTGGGTACATCTTATTACTCGTTCAAACTCTTGCATAGTATTCGATGGTGTATAACTTTATTATTTTACTTCTCTCAGTAATAGATTCCCAGGCTGCCTTCAAATCCCCAATAGCACAAACAAAACTGAAATGTGGATTCTCATTTCAGTGAGAATTTTACTAGAAAATGTATATAGAAGCAGAATTCATGGATATGTATGGATGGATGGATTAATAGATGATAGATAGATAGATAGATAGATAGATAGATAGATAGATAGATAGATAGATAGATAGATAGATAGATAGATTTTGTTCCGGAAAAGCTGAAAAAGGCTATTTTCTCATCAGCTATACATGATAATTTCCCATACCCCTAAATTCTACCAACACTTTCTGAAAAACCATTTTTTCAAATGTTTACTAATTGAAAGAGTCTAAAGGAGTAGTTTTGGGGAACTTTTAAGATGATTGAAACAATGATATAGCTATCTTTTAATTTTTCTGAAACTAGGGCCAGGAACTAGGATACTAAAATGAACATATGATATGTACAAAGAGGTAGATAACAATATATTACCATGAACTCACAAGTATATGTGAGGGGGGACAAACCACTAATCACTGTAAGAGTTACATGGTAAATATGATGGAGAAACAAATGAGAAACAACAGCTCTTGTGAAAGATGAAGAAATTACAAAATAGTCATTAGGTATGTATTAGTCAGTGTTCTACAGAGAAACAGAGAAATCAATAGTGTATGTATTTTGTACTATTGGTTCTGTTTCTCTGAAGAATCCTGATTAATGTGTGTGTATGTGTGTGTGTGTGTTTGTGTGTGCGTGACTGTGTGAGAGAGAAAGATTGATTTATTATGGAAATTTGGTTCACACGATTGAGGAAACTGAGAAATACCACCATCTGCCTTCTGCATGCAGGAGAACCAGAGAAGCTGGTAGTATAATTCACTCTGAGGCCAAAGGCCTGAAAACAAGGAGCGACAATCTCTCAGGGGAAGAGCCAGAGAGAGCAAATTCGCCCTTCATTTGCCCTTTTGTTCTATCCAGACAGTTAAAGCATTGGATGATGCCTGTCCACACTGTTGAGCTCCGTGTCCTAATTTAAATGCTAATGTTTTTCTGAAATACCCTCATGAACATACAAAGAAATAATGCCTTACCAGTTATTTCAATATCCGTTAACCCAGTCAGGTTGACACAGAAAGTTAACAATTCACTCACTGTAAATCTCAGAGGGACAGTTTAAAATTAACAGTTGGAACTGGAGATAATTTTATACCCTGCAACAGTAGATGAGTCTAAAAGTAAAACAGTAACATCTGTAGGATGCCGGAGCTCTCTGAGTCTCAGAATTCTCAAAACTAAAAAAGTTGCTGAGAAAAGAATAAAAAGTGAGCATCACAAGAACAACAGAAAAAAATGAAAGATGAGTTTGCCATAAAATTGGGAGAGGAGATCAGATCCAGAAGATTTTAAAAAGTAAGCTGCCATGTTTATTTAAGTACATGAAAATAACAGCAGAGACAGCCAGGTTAAGCCAGAAAAGCTACCTTGAACTTTAACCTTCTGAATGCTGAGTAAAACCAAATTAACGTAAAAACTAATAGAAAAAGAGAAAGGTCCAGTCTGCAAAAAGTTAAAATAAAAGACAATAAGAAGCAAAATAACATATCTATAGATAACAAATGCATGCTAGGAAATCATGCCTATAATTAAAATAATAGCTTATTATTTCAAAATAAACAAAAAGCATCCATAAAAGTATATGATTATGGAAAAAATTACAAAAAATAAATTAAGAAATATAAATAAGTAATATTATTCAAAGAGAAAACTAGAAAAAATGCTCACAGATGAAGAGAATGTTAAAAAGATTGCAAAGGTAAATAAACAGCAATTAGTTCCCTAAAGCTAGAAAAAAAGAGTGATTTTAAAAATGAATAAAAGACATTAACTCAAATCAAAAGAAGAGGAAATGTTTAAGAAATAAATGATGTATATTCAACAGAGATATAAGAGGGATCTTGAGGAAGAAAAGTAGTTTAATCCAAGAAAAAAATGTCCTGAAGCTAATACAAAGATTCACAATTACATCTTGAGAAAACACACTACATAAGCTGACCCTACATGAACAATTACTTGACTTCAGGAAAAAATAAATCTACCTAAAGAAGCAGACAGAGCAGATGACTCATTTTATACTTTTGATATTAATGAGTTGTTCCAGAAGAAGATGACATAAACACTTTAGTATATTGAAGGAAAGAAATTGAAAGCTGAGGATTTTACATTCAGATTATACAACTTGCAAACTGTTAAGAACAGATGAGAACTCCGGTTAAATTAAGCTATAAGTTCTGCCTAAGGAATCTTCCAGGGAACAAATTCTACACAATCAAAATAAGTTGAGCCACACTGACAAAGCACTGGCAGAGAACATTAAATATGTATTCTTCTGTATAACTAAGAGTATACGAAGTTAAGGAGTATTATGTAATAAATACGCTTTAACAATGTAGAGCCCACAAAGACTTAAAGGAAAATAATAAAAAAGTTTGTGTTCTAACCACAATAAAATTAAATTATAAATAATAGAAACATATAATTTCCAAAATATTGAAATCTAAACAATACACATTTGCCTCAATGTTCAAAGAAAAAAAGTGTTAAAAATTAGAAATTACTTAGAATTGAATGACAATAGAAATAGAATATAAAAATTATTTTTGTGTGATGCAGTTAAAGCATTAAATATCAAGCCATTGACAGCACTAAACACGTAGACTGGAAAAGAAGTTTTCATTGCAACAATCTAGGCTTTCATCTCAAGAGGAGAGGAAAAGAAGAGCAAATGCAACCCAATGAAAGCTAGACAAAGAAAATTTAGAAGTAAAATAAATGAAAGGCAAAAACAGTAGACAAAATTAACAAAAGCAAAAGCCGTTTTTTTGAGAAGATAAATAAATAAAATGGATAATAGACGGATAACCATTTAGCAGCCTGATGAAAAGAGAATAAACATTAATTGCCAAGGTGAGGATAAAAGGGGGACGCCATTAAAGATCTGGAAGATATTGAAAGAATCATAAAGGAATATTTTAAAAAGTGTCTTGACATTACATTTGACGGCTTAGCTGAATAGAAAAATTCCTTGAAAGTCTAAAATGACCAGAGTTCACTTAAGAAGAAATAGAAAACCTAAATAGACCTTGTCTATTAATGAAGTTTATCTTGTAGTTAAACCCTTCCCTCAACACATACCACACATACACAGACACACACACACGGCTTCACTACTGATTTTTACCAAACATTTAAGGAATGAGTCTGCAATCTCTATTTTTTTTTTCTATTGCATCAGTCTATCTATTTGTTCTTTCATTGATCCTGTGCTGTTTTCATTAATGTGGATTTGTAATACGTCTTACTACACACTCCTTTTCTCAGAATTAGCTTACCTTCATTAGGACCTTTATTTTTCATACTAATTTAAATTGTTTTTCAAATTTCTCAAATTTGAAATTACAGAGTTGTTGAATTAGATAGTTACAAATTAAGTTTTATAATTTTGATTAATTTATATTTTTCTCCTCATCGATGTAAATTTTGTGTTTTACTCTATTTTTAAGATTTTTTTCATAGAAGTTAGATATTTTTTGTTAAGATCAATATTCTTTTATGAATGTTTGCATTAGTATTATGTTATTATTTATGATAATTTCTTCTCAGTTATTGCTACAATAAGAAAATAAAACTCTGTAAGTGGTCTTATATATGACAACATTGAACTGCATCATTTCCATTTGATAGGACTTCTACTTTTCAATACTTCTAAACATTTTCTATAGTAAATTTATTACTTTATTGTTGGAAATAAAATAAAATATAAAATAACATAAGAACATGTGTTCTAATGTAAACATTAACGTATTTTACATACACTTGAATTCTGCTATCATTGTTTTTTATTAAAATAAATAAGAGAACTATCAACTGCAGGACTAAAGAAAATCCTTGTTAACCAATAGTCATATACTGCAATCCACACTGTCTTTAATCTCTGGTGGAGTAATCCTTCCAGTTTGTTTTCGGAATAGCTCTGAGACCTTTTATATTATGATACACTTCCCCTGCCCTGCACTCCACAACCCATTCACTCAGGGAATGGCATTGGGACTAATACTAAGCATTAGGGAAGAACACATCTGTTGTTCTTCTGAAGTTTTTTTTCCTTGTAAAATAATCTTCCATTAGAGAAACCCTCGTAGCCTCTCGCCACCTATTTGCTCATTTTTCTTCAGCAAAGAATTGACCTATCAGATTATCAAGTTTAGAAGGATGAGTTAGATGTACGATCAAGCTTCTGTTTATCTGAAATCTGCGTGGCAGCCAAAGTCCTGCTCTCTGTCCTTGGTCTCAAGTTCATTGCTAAATTTGATTAAATATAAATGCTTTGACTATGGCTTTAGTTTTTCTGTAGTAAAATGTAGCTTAATTTACTCATGAGTGTCAGGTTTTCTTAATAAGAAGAAAACTTATAAGACTATCCTATCTACTTTTATTTAAGGACATAAACAATGAAATGATTAGAAACTCAAAGGTTGACAAGATTCTTACAAAGACCTGTGCTTGGAACTTCTGGCTCTGAGAATAATACTTGCTCAGAGAATCAAAGACAAATTGAAATGACTAGAAAAACTGCTTCAATGTTCCCATCAGGTAAGGAGCAGCAAAGAATAAAAACAAAAGAAAAACTGACTATTTTAGGGAAAGAGATAGTTCCTCAAAAGGAATGTTAAATCTTAGAAAGAAATTTAAAAAGATGTAACTTAGAAAATAAATTCTGGAAGGGCAGGACAGAGAGATATAAAAAGGGAAATGAAGTAGAAAGGGTATCTGGAAATAGAATGTTGTTTTAGTTGTTAACAGATCAGCTAGTATAACTAAAGCTTCAAATGTCAAGATCAAAGACTGGAATAACTTCCGAGGTGAGATTTAGGGTCCAGGGAAATATTGAGAAGTTATAGAATAAAAAACAAGCACCTAAGAATTGACACAGGTATCTCAGATGGTTATATAAAACTGGTGGAGATCTTAGGGAAGATCAGAAAGACCATTGTAAGACACTATAAGAACTACTGGGTTAGTTCTAAGGGAATTTCTTTAAAATAGGTGGGATACAGGTATTACATGTGCTGGGCCAACATGCTGAAAAGTATATGAAATTAGGATTTAATACAGAATCAAAGTTAGAGAAAACTTTAAGTAGGCCCCATGGCTATCCAATAGGCAAAATTTTGCCAACTGAAAACAAGTTGCTCTGTGATTTGGGTAGACACAGCACCATGTAAGGGCACACAGCTCCACAACGGAGATACAGGTTGGATATCTTTTTTTTTTTTTTTTTTTTTTTTTTTTGCAGTTTACCACCTATAAGGCATAATGGCTCCTGGGTGTGATTATCCAACTCAAAGTAAGAAGGAAGAATAAAATTTTTGAAACAGTGAATATATTTGGCAGATCTATGGTTCTCACTAAAGGAAACTCCCAAGAAAAAAAATCTTTTAAAAAAAAAGTTAAACAAAAAAGAATAGTTACTGTACAGAATGTTTAGAAATAGCACAACAATCTAGGCACTCAACTCGAGCAAACAATAAGCCTGGCATATGTTGAAAAAAAGAAAAAAAATCAAAAAAAGAAAGGTTAAAACATAAAGAAGAATCATTCAATTATTTTTAAAAGAGCAGAAAAGTGGTTCTCAGCACATAGTCAAGCACCTAGGGCATTTTAAAAAATAATTAAGGCTCCTGTCCTAGCTCATAGTTATTGAATTTAAAACCATGGGGGGTGAGATTATTTTTAAAGAATTTCCTTCCTGATTCATGTGTGCTGTCGGAGTTCAGAAGCGTCACATTAGAGGCAGATTCTACTGCTATATAATGATATGGATTGGAAGGCTGCTGCACCAGGTCCAAGTCATTCAGAGCTAGGTTCACAGAGTCTCTTGAGACAGGCATGGTAAAAGTATTGTACACTGCTAGGTCCCTAGTGGAAAAACTTTGGGCAGATTAAGAGTTCCTTCAATTTAGGAATCTTTTGGAGGTAATTCTACAGCAGAAACAATTACAGGGACTGGGGACAAAGTTTCCCTAGGAGGCAAGTTTCACAGGCGTAAGCAATAGCAAGAGGTAATAACAGCAACCAATAGGCAGAGGACAGAAAATGCTTGATCATGAGACCATAGAAAAGCTATGCCACCAGGCAGAGTTCACATTGAATGCTGCCCTAGCAAGACAGAGAAATAGGGATTCAGGAGGAAATGAAAATTAGGCATCTTAAACCATTCTGGATTTAGATTTTTGGTTGAGGCTGCCAACGTTGTACATTTCTAACCAATTTCAGAAGAAAGGAATGATTCAAATGTCACTCTCTAAGAACGAATCAAATAGAAATTATTTCATACATCACAAAACCAACCACTCTATTCCTGAAAATGGGCAACAATCAAAACAAAGCAAAAACAATAACATAAAAGTTACAATTTTCCCTTTTATGATGCAACTGCTTCTCTAATTTTTATGCATTGAAGAAGTAAACCAGTAGGCTGGCTTTCTTCTCACTTAGATAAGTTACCACCTTTGCTTATACCTGTTCCAGAAACTTAAACTGCTGAAAGTCAGGATTCCATCTTTCTGACTCCTATGAATGTAATCTTCTCCCCTGCACGGTAACTGAACCATTTCATCCACTGGTGAGCCAACAAATTCAAATTATCTTCCATTTGTTGTCCTTCACCAGGCTTTAGTTTTCTTCTCTCATTTGAAAATGCAGTAAAAGTCCTACGATCATGTGATATGTAAGATCTAAAAAATTTATCATTTTAAATGCTGGATCATGTTGTTTTGAGGTTAATGACATGTCTTGAGTAAGTCTGTGCAGCTCCTTGATCAGGGAATCTGAGCCTGTGAGCTCCAACTCCATCCAAGGCCTGCCTGCAATCTGGTGCCACCTGGTGGCAGTTGTTCCCTCCAGCTTAAATAATAAATGGGCATGTTTCTGGGTCCTGTAAGAGGCTGGAACTTCTAGGAGAGAAGCAGTGATTTCAGGAATGTGCCTAGAAATGGACCCATTTTGTTGGTCCAATCTGGAGTCATCAGCCTAGGAGAAAAATGAGGATATGAAGACCCACATTCTCAAGATGCAATTGTCTGCTATTTCCCTACTCATACTTGTCTTCCCTCCAGAAGAAAAAGACTACTTCCATTTGAGAACACAGGTTGGTCACAGGCTGAGAGTTAATCACTAATTACATTATTTCCAAACTTGGATTAACCCTGGGTGAATTATTGCAGGGATTTGCTGTACTATTTTTCTGGCTCATGTCTTTTCTAATTTTAACTTTTAGCTTCCTTTACAAGAAGCTTCTACTAGACAATCACTGCAACCTTCACTCTATTTCTCCAAGTCTTCAAGATTCAGCTAAAATATGTTATCTTTTCCTAAATGCTTCCCTTCCTTGCCCTCCCTTACTCTGTGCCTCTTCAGATCTGAATAAACATGGATGTAGAACGTATCATCCTCTCATAATTTATTGATTACTTATCAGCCCTCTTGATCTTGAGCTGCTTTAGGATAATAACTTATCATCATTCTATTCCCAGAATTGACCACAGTGCCTAGAAAATTGTTGATGATTATCTAAGGATTACTTTATGTGTTCCCTCTATGTTACACATCCATAACATTATAGATGATTTCTTTATTGGCCCTCTAGTTCCTTGAAGAATGCTTTATTCATAGTAGCAGAATCACAGCTAACTTGAGTTCATACTGAAAGCATCTTTGTCTAAAACTTTAACATTTACCCTGTCTGTTTAATATAGAAGCTACATTTGGACTGAAGGTTGTTAATTTTAGCATTACCACTGTCTACATAAAGCTACTTTACCCCTTTATCTTTTCTTTTTCCTCCTTTCTTTTTAAACCAGTGTTAGCTTTTAATCTGAGAGTATTTTCTGTGATCCACTATAAACAAGACACAGTGCTGGCAATGTGAAAGTTAAAAAATAAATACCACAAGAGTGTGTCCTCATCCTCTTAAGCCTAAAACAAAAAGAACTGATGTTGATACTGTTGTAAATCACGATATTTTAAAGAAAAGTGTCATGTTTTAAAAAGCAGACTACATAATAGGTACTACAGTAACTATTTTATAATGACCTGAAACTAAATATATACTTCTCATACCTCATGGACAATGAATTAAAGGAGATTTGGGAATGTCAACAACCTGCTCAGATATATAGAATGAGTAAATGTATAATTAGCACGTGAACATTGACTCTTCAGTTCAATGACTCATGTACTTAACCATGACATTATGTGTCTACATGTGAGAAAGGCAATGCAGGCAATGTAGAAAATACTGATTTGCAAGATGAAAAGGAACAGATTACCTTCAGGTGGACTATTCAGGAGAAGTTTCACAAAGGAAGTAGGATGTGAATTGGTTCTTGAAATCTATGAAGAGGAAAAGACTGGCAGGGTGAATTACATAATACATCTGGAAAAGAGGTGATTAGATATTCTACTAGCTTTTTTTGACACTTCTATAAATAAATACCTGAAACTGGGTAATTTATATTGAAAAGAGGTTTAACTGGCTCATAGTTGTTTGGGCTGTACAGGCTTCTGCTTCTGGGGAGGCCTCAGGAAACTTCCAATCACGGAGGAAGGCAAAGGGAAGCAAGGATGTCTTCACATGGTCAGCAGGAGAGAGAGAGACAGAGACAGAGAGTGAAGGAGAAAGACCTACACACTTTCAAACAACCAGATCTCATGAGAACTCTGTCAGGAGACAGCACCGGGGGATAGTGCTAAATCATTAGAAACCACCCACATGATTTAATCATCTCTTACCAGGCCCCACCTTCAACTTTGAGAATGACAATTCAACATGAAATTTGGGTGGGGACACACAGCCAAACCATATCAGATATTAAGCTTCATATTGGGTAATTCTAAAGACAATCTTTCTTTATTTGATTTCTCATAAATAAAGCTCTCATTTATTTTCTCTCAATATGGCATTCAAATTAATTTACTGTCCCAGTAGAGATTTGAGTTCAAAGGGATTCATCTGTTAACTAAGTTTTTGCCTGGAGCCTTTTACAGATAAAAAAATAAAGTGGAAAATAATTATTCTGGATTAGGTCTAGTATGTGATAAGGGACAGAGCAATGTAACTATAGAGACCAAAAATAAATGACATTTGTACCAGGCTGACTTCATCCACTTACTGGTAAACTGTATAAGAAAATGTTGTGCACATATCTGTATATCTTTTTACTCTTACAATTATATAGTTTAAGAAGTAATAGAATTGTATATTTGAAATTAAGAAAACAGTAGTAATTGTTTTGTGATCATTAATATAGTGGCCAGAGAAGTTTTCTAGTTGCTTCAACCTTGTGCTAATAGGTCACAGAGACAAAATAATGAGAAATATGAAAGCCTGTATTAATTATAAACTAACTGGAGTGGCAGTAGAAGAATGAGTTTGAGAGTCATCATGTTTTGATATACATGTGAAATAGTTGGTTGCTAATAAAATATGCTTTATGGGAAGTAGGAAGCCTTAAGGGAACAGATATTTTCTCCTGAAAAAAATGCTTTCACTCAGACATCACAATACACAAGGTTCTACTTTTTGAGATTTGTTGGAGTAAGAGATGTTCAATGTACTTTCCAGCAAGTAGAGGTGACAGAAAAAGTATCCAGGAAAAAGCTACAGGTACGCTTTTTATATTCTTGTATAATTTGGTCAGTGTTAATTGCTGTTTACTAGCCCTGTGTTCTTACTTTGCAAGGGCAACATGTCCATAACCCTTCAGCAAGGTGAGCAACTCTTTCTGCTTCCTTTTCAGTTGATCTGTTATGAGTATGACCTTTTAGTAGTCTGTCACTATATGACCATATCAAATGTACTGCTTCTGTGTGAAATATTTTTTAAATGAGGTAACAGATATAGGAGTACTTTGAAACTGAATGGTGATTGAAAATGACATGGTATTGTCATTACTAATGTTTATTATACTATCTTCTTATTGTACATACAAAACTTCCCCAAGATCTCCAATAATGATACTTTCTCAAAAAAAAAAAATTGCTCAGGAGAATTCCGTCACTGAAAGCTCTGTTTGCTTATAAATTCCTATGTCTAGAATAAGTACATCCTGCCATTTCATTTTGCCCTCAAATGTGTTACACACAAAAGGCCACATTATATGTGAAAAGTTTGGCTGGAAAAAACAAAACTGGCTGGTCAAAATTTAACAATGCTAACAAAAATATTAAATTATTCTTCTGGCCTCTCAATTTTTTCTAAATATATTTTATAAAATATGTTCCTAGAATATTGTTTTTTCTGGATGTTAATAGATATTGTACAAAATAAGGTTTTGTGGCTAAAAATGTATTAAATTCATGTAGTCATATAAGTATAGAGATAAAAATTTCGATGACTGTAATCTTTTGAAGAGTTTCTAAGAAATGTAGTGCTTAGAAAATTTAATATTTTTAAAAAATTAACTTTAGAAATATTATCTCAATCTTGACAAGAGTCTCATTAATTATGCCATTTTATAGGTGAGATATCAGAAACTTATTTAGAGCCATTAAGTAAACTGCTGAAAGTCACACAGTTTGTAGCAGAGCCAAGATCTAAATCAAGGCTTTCTACTCAGTTTGAAATTTCCTTTACATTAAAAGGTAAGGATGTTTTATTTTTTACTCCAGACTATTTTAGAGCTGCTAATATGTTAATGTGTAACATGCTATATTAGTTAGGATTCTTCATAAAAACAGAACCAGTGGGAGATATATATAGGTAGATAGAGTAAGAGAGAGATCATAAGGAATTGGTTCACATGATTACAAAGACTGAGAAGTCTCAAGATCTGTAATCACAAGCTGGAGACCCAAAAGAGCAGATGGTGTAAATGCAGTCTGCATACAAAGGCTTGAGAACCAGGAGGGCCAATATGTAAGTTTCAATCTGAAAGTTAGGCAGGCTCAAGACCCAAGAAGCAATGACTTTTCAGTTGAAATTTGAAGGCAGGAAAAAGACCGTCCCAGCTCTTCAGAAAAGCAGCAAGAATTACCTCTTTTTGTTGTATGCATGTCTTCAGTTGATTGAATGATGCCCATCTACATTAGGGAGGGTATCTGCTTTACTCAGTCTATTGATTCAAATGTTTATTTCATCCAGAAACAGCCTCACAGACACAACAAAATAATGTTTGACCAAATGTCTGGGTACTCCATGACCTGGCCAAATTGATAGAAAAAACTAACCAGTATAAATTCATATATGTAAACCTTAGGGATAAGGTGAGACAGGAAGATGGGTATTTTCCAAATATAATTGATGGCAAAATCTATCTTTTTGAAGAACAATTCTCAGGAGCAATGCTCTATAGAACAGCTTTGAGATTTATCACTTGAGACTTTAAAAACGATTACATTACCTCACACTCTCTCCATAACCTTTGAAAGTTTTTACTCTTCCATTTCATTTTGAATCAATGTGCCCTCAGAAAGCAATAACTCTAATAGAACCCATCAGAATGGAGGGAATTTGTCTTCAAGTAACTACGGTAGATCGTTGCAATTCTCAACTGAAAAATCACATGATTTATAAATTGAGAAAGGAAACTTTATTTCTTACAAAGAATTTTAGCCTCTACACTGGTTATCCTGACAGGCTGGGAAGCATAGCGTCTAGCAGAGACCATTAGCGGGTATTCTGAAGGAAGAGGGGTTGGCGCAGGAGGTTTATGCTGAAAGGATTTGCTGAACATATATATTCAAAAGGCTATAGGAGAAGATATGCATATTCATTAAGGAGATCCTGATGCATGTGTACTGAGCAAACATGCATGTTACATGCTTTGCCTGTTCACTTCAGGGTAGAGGCTTAACATGTAAATGCATTACAATCAGACTTTATATGTCAAAAGTCAAAGCAGATACACAGAGGCACTCAGTGGCCAGCCTCTGTAAACCTGCCAGAATGAGTCCGTTGTTGGTGATCTCTTCTCAGATAAAGTTGCTCAAATCACTCTCTTGTCCAATCAAACCTGTAGTTGTGACTCGTGGAACAGGGGTCAGACAGTCAATGTCTGGCGATGAATGAGCTGCAATTGCTTTTTATTGTTTTTCTTGAGACCAGTGCTTATTTAGCTGCTAGAGAATAGACAAACCTTGTGGCTGTCAGAACATAGTTTTTACTTTAAGCGTAGGGGTGCCTGACTTAACCCTTGCCTGCCATGGTCTTAGGTCCTGTTTATAATTTTGTATCTTACTACCACAAAGAGTCTGTTCCATCAGTCTCATGACCTCTGTTTTAACATTAAGGCTGGTCAGTTGTTATGTCTAAATTGCAAATGGAAGGGCTTATGATGAAGTGTGTCTGATCTCCCTTCCCATCATTGCTGGAAATTCTGTTTATAAGACTTTGGAGTCCCCTTGGCCAAGAGATGGTCCATTCAGTTGGTAGTGAGACTTAGAATTTTAGTTTTAGTTCTCACACTAATAACATCAAGTTTGTTCACACTTATCTGTACCAATGCCTTTGGGTAGTCCTCTGGTCCACTGACAATAGACTTGACCATGTCACTTTCTTTGATCAGTGAGACAATAGCAATGAGACACAAGCAAAGACTTGAAAAGTGATGGATCATTGGAACTTTTCTTGTTTTGCTGATTTTGGAACCCTGCTGGATAACAGAGACTGGCCCAGTCTACCCTTTCACCTCAGCTGCCAGTCAGCCAGTCCTCAGAGCTGTAACACCTACTTGACTGCCTCTGCTTGAGTAAGTCTGGTCATAATCAGCAAACTATCCACTCAGCTGAATCCAGCTCAACCTGCTGACCTGACCCATCAACCATGTTGTTGTAAGCTGGTAAATCTGGGGAGACTTGTTACTAAGAATTTGGAATTTGAAAACCTGATTCTATGAAGTTTTGGCTGTGTGACTCAGCATCTGAAAACCTTAGCTCTTCCTCCTTAAAGTTAGGACAATAATAAAATGTACTTAAAATTGCTTTAATAAAGTAAATAATAAATGTGAAAAATATTTGATAAGCTATTGTTGATATAGAAACACTGTATATGTCATTTTATTATATAACATATTACCTATTATTATTTTAGTTATCATGCTAGCTATTATTTGTATTGTTTGAATAATATTATTTACTGCCCTATTAACCGAGTTCTCAATAGCTATACAGATCATCTGGTTCCTTGGCCAGACCTGTGTGGACCTGGCCTCTAGGCCAAGGCAAAGGGTTTAGAATGGACATATAACCAGAATTTGTTATACCTTGTTCAATGAACCCCTTGTGTTGTTCACAGAGAACTTTGTTGGATATCTTTAGCAAGCTTCACACATGGTAGAAACTCCTGCACAAAACAAAGAAATCCAAGGTCTGGCTCTTCTGTTAGTATCTCTACTGCCTGGGAGAAAGGAGAGGCCAGTCTTAGCCATCTGAGGCCTCATAGTATGAAGCATGATATCAAGGACTTTCTTTCTTATGTTTCTTGATTTCTCTCTGCTTTAGTTTCTTCATCTACAAAACATGGGGAAATAACAGTAACTACTGCATGGTATTGTGAGAAATAAATGAATTGATGCTTAGAAAGTTATCAGAACACTACCTGAAACAAGTTCTCAATAATATATATCATAAGTGCTCAAGAAGTAAAGAGCTGTCATTATTTTTACAATTTTTGTAATATCATAGTACTGTTGTACTGTTACTACTGTTTTATTGCATTATTTTTCTTTGGATTATTTAGTCTATAAAATTTCTACTAGTTCTCTTGTTATTTTTGCCACATGTAAACTATCATGAATATACAAATATTTCAAACTGATCATCTAGGCTATTTTTAATATTATTTACAACATGTAGGTAAAACAATTCCTTGATTATTTGACATATGAATTTAGATAGAAACTTATCAATACAGATTTTGAGAGGGAAAAAGGTATACTTAGTATACATAAATGATTATTGACAAACATAACAAAATATCCCTTAAAAAGCTGATGTCTAAGAGACATCAGCATTTTTGTTCATTGGCTTTTCTCTATTTAAAAATGGGAGGAAAATTTTTAACCGAACTGAATTATCTCAGTTGAGGGGAAGAGTCAGAATTTCTTTTTGTGTTTGTTATATGCATAAGAACTTTTTTTTTTCTCATTTCTATTCAGTATTAAGTTCATGGCTTTTCACATGTTCAGGAAATGTTATTTACGATAGAGCTTGATAAGAATATAGCTGCTGTATTAGCAATAGACATATCACTGAAAACCGTACTTGTTATTATGGAAAATACCGTATCTGCCAATCTGAAACTGCAGCCACTAGACAAGGGAATGAGGTCAAAGAAAATGTATGAAATAGTAAAATACAAAAATCTGAGCAAGAACATTATTATTTCATACCAGATATCCTGAATCCTTAGCTACCCACAGGATAATCATGTAAGAAGAGATAAACAGATGAAAAAAGGAGGCTAAAGCAAGTGAAACCCAAAGAATTCCCCACAAATCTAGAGGCCATGCACTGTAAACATGGTTAATTCCCAGAAATCAGGCATTAACAAGAGGCAGAAAAGGAGTCCCCGAAGGTGTAGGAGGGGAAAGCCAAATGAGTCGATTCTACATGTTAGAATCTATGTTTAGAATTAGAGAAAAGAACCAAAAAGAAAAATGATAACTTGAGGAATACCTTTAGAAAAACAGAAATAAAAACAAAAATGTTAAAAGTTATACAAGTACATTGTGCTAAATGTTTTTTTAGAGTGGGAATATATTTAATATTTTTATTTACTATAATTAAAATATTACAGCAATTTATATAGTAAGATAGACATCTGTTCCTGTTTCTGGTTCTGGTCTCTTCTCTTTAAATATTAAGAACATAAAATAAAATTGAATGTATAGTAATCAAAACAGTTTTTCCATAAGTTAATATTCATTTTAAAGTAGTGTTACATAAGATATGTGTTATATAAGATATAAATGATAAGTAAAATATAACTCAAATTCTTCAGTAATTCTGAACAATTAAGAAGTTTCTCCTAATGTAACTAGGAATAGCAATATCAAGTTATTGATTAACCAGAAACCCACGATATATGGATGTTTTACATAGTGGAGTATATTATCACATTCTAACAGATTATTTTGATTAGTCATAAAATATGAACATTTTATTTTCTTCATTGTAAATATCAGTACTCTCATTCTCAGTGACACCACATAAGGTGAAGACTCAAATTTTGAAAATTTTAAATTAGATTTTTGAGGCTAGGAACAAATTCTGCCTAGTTTTTGAAAGGTAAACACATTAGATAATGGCTTCTCTTGAATATGAAAGTTAAAACTCAAGTTCTTCAAGGTGAAAATCACTGGAGGGCAGACCAAATAGACAAAGTGACAGGAAGAGGGAAGGAGAGCAGCCAAGAAACAGAACTCACAGTTCAACACATACTTCCTCTGAAATTATTTGCACTTTAAACTATTAATTTTTCGCATATAGTTTTTCAACTTGATTAATCCTACAGTGTTTAGATTTTATTCTATTTTTTCTGTGGTGTTCTTTGCCATTTTACTTACTAACTTAGAATTTCTGTTCATTATCTATTTCGCCTGTCCTTCATATATTAACTTGCATTTTTGTATGGTAATTAGGTACACACAGATCAGTCATATTTACTCTTTCTAAAATCGGAATTAGGCAAATAAAGACTCGGAAACACACACAGGTCTTATGAGCAGTCACTCCCTTCCTGCTACCGGCCAGTATCAAAACTGATCATTTACTATGCCTGGGTTTTGTGGTGCTATTGGAGGCTGCATGTTATTTGCCTGGAGTAACCGCAGGAAAACCACACCCAACTGAAGGTGTGACCCACCCACATCGGCACATGTTTTCTATACTTACATCAAGTGAAAACACTTTTTTTTTTTTCTGTTTCAGATGGAGTCTTGCTCTGTCGCACAGGCTGGAGTGCAGTGGCATGATCTCGGCTCACTGCAACCTCTGCCTCCTGAGTTCAAGTGATTCTCCTGCCTCAGCCTCCTGAGTAGCTGGGATTACAGGCATGCACCAGCACCCCTGCTTGTATTTTTAGTAGAGACAGGGTTTCACCATGTTGGCCAGGCCAGTCTTGAACTCCTGACCTCAGGTGATCCGCCTGCTTTGACATCCAAAAGTGCTGGGATTATAGGTATGAGCCACTGTACCCAGATCACTTTACTTTTTAAATAAGTTATGGAAATAAAAATAGAACTTAATTCTATTAAATTCTGAGTGTATTTCCACTGGGGCTAATATTAACAAAATATCAAAATACTTTTTCATTGGGCATTTTTTCCAGTTTTCATTTTTTTTATTGTTGTGAAACAAATTACCATAAACGTAGAAGTATGAATTAACATGTATTAATTACCTCACAGTTTGACAGCTCAAAGGTCAGGTAAGGTTTATCAGGACTTCTATTCTGGGTTTCACTAGACTAAAATGGAGGTGTCAGCTAGAGATGTGTTTTCATTTGAAGCTTGAGGCTCTCTTTCAATCTTACTGGTTGTTGAAAAATTTCAGTTTAAGTGATTATAGGACTGAAAGTCCTTTTTCTTCCATTTATTGGCCAGAAACTGCTCTCAGTCTTAAAGGCCACCCTCGATTTCTTGCCATGTAGCCCCCTCAATAGGCAATTCAAAAGAGCAATTTTACTTCTTCTAAGTCTCAGCAGGAGAAATCTCTCTTGCTTCGAAGAGATCTGACCTCTTTTAGTGGCTTACATGACTGAATTAGGCCGAACCAGGATAATTCTCTTTTGATTAACTCAGTTACTGACTGGGAACCTTAATTACATACTCAGAATCCCTTTTGCCATATAATGTAACATCATCATGGGGGGGCATCTCATTGTATTCTAAGCCTCTTTCAAAGTGAGGTATATTACACAGGGTACAACAGCATCATGAGAATCCTGGGGGCTAATTCAGGATTCTGTCTACCACAACTATAATCTGGATATTTTGAAATTTTAATTTGAATGTTTATGAGAGCTATTAAACCACATAAAGCACTAGATTTTTAAGAACAAAAATTTAGCTTCTACATCAGCTCAGAAGTTGCCACACATCATGACCACATGTAATTTAATTGACTTCAGAAATCAAATATGGTTATTTGCTCTGATTACATAGAGAAAAATATTAGCATCTTATTGAACTGTCTTAATAGCTACAGTGTTTATATTGAGAGTCTGGGTAAACATCTAGCCGCATAAATCTGTAAATGAAAAATATGAGACTGCCGATTTCAGCTCTGATATGTAAGAGATTGGAAGTCAACACTTTCATTCTTACAACAAAAAAGACGAAACAAACAGAAAATCCATTACTTTTTCTTTTGACCCATCAGAGAACTGAAGTCTCAAGGCAAATTGTCACCCCAAAAGCTGGAGAGACAGAAAAACACAGCTGAGATCTGCTTAACTAGAACAGAAGTTGCTGGAACCACAGACTTGTAGAAACACTTAAGTGGTAATGTGCTCAACTGCTGGCTGCCGAGTGTAGACTAGCATGAGAGTGGAAACTCTGGCATCTTCAGTCTTAGGGAGTTCCTCACACTTTCACAGGTTTTACCTCTAGGTTCTATAAAAGGATCTCAGTGCAGATCCAAGAAAGATCTCCTTGCGGCTTTGGCAAGAGGAAGAAAAGACTAATAGGAAATACCCACAGACCCTCACCAGTACAAAATCTTGCTTTCCTGGGGAAAGACTGTACCCAGTTTTATCCTAGTTTTAGAAAGGGGACTTTTCCCACTACAGCCCCTATTAGCCTTCCTATCACATAAGCAGTGGGGGAGGGAGGGGGTGGGAACTGGAATTGCTAGCAATTGGAGAAACAATTGTTAAGGGTCACAACCCAGAGACACAGGCCCACAATAAGATTGAGATTTAATCAGAAAATTATACAACACTTCTTCTCAATACCATACCACTACATTCACAGGATCATATTATAACAGAAGATTACAGCTGACTGAGCTCCAAGACATAGACTCTCTCTGAAGAGGAATATTTAGGGAAGCCCAAACTGAAGAGTGAATTAAAAAAAAAAAAAAAAAAAAAAAAGGAATTATAAAGCCTCTTACACCTATGACACCTATACCTATAGGAAACAATAAACACAGCCCAGCTTCTAATCAGATTAACATACAACCACATACTAAAGATCTATTTACCTTAGTTTCAATTACTTGATACAACATATGCAGCTTTCAACAGAAAATTACATTCGGGAAGATAGAACATACTCGGACCGTTGGGAAAAATAAACAAAAACTAATGTGTTTAAAGGAAAGAAATCATCTGAGGCAACGTTGACCTCATAGAATGGATTTGGAAGTGGTTCTTCTTCAGTTTTTTTGGACAAAGATTAAGAAAGATTTGTGTTAATTCTTTTTTAATCATTTGGTAGTATTCACCAGTAATGCCATCTGGTCCTGGACTTTCCTTTGTTGGGAGGTTTTTGGTAAATGATTAAATCTCCTTATTCATTACTGTTTTTTTCAGGCTCTCTAGTTCTTTGTGAGTCAGTCCTAGTAAATTATAAGATTTTAGAAATTTATTCATGTCTTCTAAATTATCCTAGTTTGTTAGCATATTGTTAATAATAGTCTCTTGTGATCTTTTGTTATTTTTGTGGCATCAGTTGAGAAAAAAACACACATATACTGGATATACACATGCAAAAGAATGGAAGTAGACACTTATCTTAAGCAGTACATAAAAATTATATCACAATGGATGAAATATCAAATATAAGACCTGTAACTGTAAAACTCCTGGAAGAAAACATAGCAGAAAATCTTCATGACATTGAACCTCACAATGATTTCTTTGATGTAACACCAAAAGCAAAAGTAACAAAAGCAGAATTAGGCCAGTGGGACTACATCAAACTAAAATGCTTCTGCACAGCAAAGGAGGCAATCCACAAGGTGAAAAGACAACCTACAGAATGGGAGAAAATACTTGCAAACCATATATCTGATAAGCTACAGAAATCCCAAATGTATAAAATATTCCAACAACTCAACACCAAAAAACAAATAACATGATTTAAAAATGGGTAAAGATCTTTAATAGATATTTTTCCAAAAAAGACATATGATAAAATGCTCAACATCAATCATCAGAGAGTACAAATCAAAACCTCAATGAGATGGTACTTACACCTTTCGAGGTTACTAAAACATATATGCACACACATACATACACACAAGTAACAAGTATTGGCAAGGATGTGGGGAAATTGGAACCTTTGTCTACTGTTGGTAGAAAGGTAAAATGGTGCAATCACTAAAGAAAATTGTATGGAGATATCTCAAGAATTTGGAAATATTACATGATCCAGCAATCCACTTCTGAGTATATATCCAAAAACATTGAAATCATAATCTCAAGAGGTTTAGCGTTTCCATATTCATTGCAGCATTATTCACAATAATCAAAAGGCGGAAACAACCTAAATGCCATCAATGAATTACCTGATAAAGAACATGTGATATAATACATTTGACTATTATTTAGCCTTAAAAACAAAGGAAATTATGCCATTTTGAACAACATAGATGAACCTGAAGGACGTTGCAAGTGAAATAAACCAGTTACAGAAGAATGAATACTTCATGATTCCACTTAAATGAGGTATTTAAAATAGTCAGATTCATAGAGAGTAGGACAGTGGTTTCCCGAAACTAGGGAGAGAGGAAAACAAAAAGTTGGTGTTCAATGATATGAAGTTTTATTTACTCAGAACCAAAAGTTCTATAGATCTGTTGTGCCTATAGTTAACAATACTACGTTGTAAACAGTTAAAAAATGAGAGGGTTTATCTCATGTTAAGCATTCTTACAAAAATAAAAAGTAAATTACTTTTTAAAAAATTATAAATAAGAATAAAAAATTCATCTGGAAAATGTCCAACTAGGTGAAGATCAAACAAAATACATCTAAATAAAATATGGAACTAAGAAGCAGTCTCAAAGGAGATTTAAGAATTATTTTGGACTTAATAAAAAAAACCTGTCAAAGCTTGTGTAATTCAGTGAAATCAGTAGTTAGAAGAAAATTTATACATGGAATATATGTACTAAAAATAAGAAAGGTCTAAAATCAGTACCCTAAGATTTCATCTTAGGAATTTAGAGAATGCAGGGAAATTTAGCCTAAAGCAAGCTGAAAAAATGAAAATGAAAGCACAATTCAGTAAAACTGAAAACAAAAATAATAGAGATAGTCAATGAAACTAAAGGCAATTCTTTGAAAGTATTTAAAAATTGATAAACTTCTCTCCAGACTAATTAAGAGACAGAGAGAGAGAACACAAACTACCAGTATCAGAAATGAAGCTTATACATTTATATAATAAATCATATTTTTAGCAACAAGAAGAAATGACCTATCAGGCCACTAAAAGACATGGATGAATCATTAATCTACACTGCAAAGGGGAAGAAACCTGTCTGGGGAAAAATAGCAACAACATCTACGACAACACATATTGGATAAGTTCCAGAAAATGCAAAGCTATAGAGATGAAAAACAGATTAATGGTTACCAGTGTTTGAATATGTAAAGCAGAAGGGAATGTTGTTTTTAGAAGAAAGAAACTATTCTATGTGGTACTATAATGACAGATGTATGACACTATGCCTGTATCAAAATCTGTAGACCCTTACAGAATAAAAAGTGAAACTGAACATATACAAAATTTTCAACAGGTCATTTAGGAGGTTGAAGAATCTTAATATAGAATTCAGAATGTGACAAAACAATGTAACTGCATTAAAAATGTATGAGACAACTTTACAGCCAGGAATAAAGGGAAAAACTGCTAAATTAAATAACTTTCAAAATCAATACAATCTGTAAAATAAATGCAAAAAGAACTGTATATAGCATTGCACTTTAGTTGATAAAATAGCTTCCCACAGAGGTGTGGCATAATAATTTTGATAGCTCTATATGTGTAGGCTGGTATTTAACAATTAAGTAAATGAAGGTAGGAGAAGGATTTCTCACTGTTGAAGTGCAAGATTACAGATAATCAAGGAGAGAAGTCTAAAGAGATCCATATGGAAATGTATTAGAGTTAGAGCTGTAAACATAAGTATGAACTTTAATTAGTATAAATTAATATACATATATAGATAATTCTAGACATCTAGTGTAGTACCTTACTGACAGCAGGAGCACCATCATCTCAGACAAACACTGCCACTTTAGGTTTCAGTTCCCTTTCTAGCTTAAATCATTTCAAGGAAATAACCTCTCTTCTAACTATAAGCAGCCAGAGAAAGCAGAGAGTAAAACACTGATAAGACAGCTCGGGCACAGAAGGAGGTGGGGGAAAAGTCTCTTGGTTAACTGCCAAACTTCTCCCTCATACAATGAACCCCAATAAAACAGTGGGCCTTAATAAACACATTCCTTTCCCTTCAAGTGCACTAAAATAGGAAAGCTAAAAGCAGACTCAGGGGTATGCCTGCAGCTGCAAAAAAAAAAAAGTATAAAAAAAGACACACAACTTTCCCTCCCACAGAAGCATAGCAAAAAAACACAGAAGCAGTCCAAGCCTCTAAAAACTCTCCCACTTTAAATCCTTAAAAATTCTTAGTCTGTAAACAAGTGTGCCTCTAACCTAATGCAGCCGCCAAATGCCCCTCTCAGGTTTGTTTTCTCTAAAATAAACCTGTCTTGACTGTCAAGCCATCTTTCATGTTTCTTTCCTCTTTAATTCTTACGCTTACACACACACACACACCTCTTTGCTCTGTCAGCTGAAAGGGCCTAGAAGCAACAACATCCTGGAAGCAATTAGCACACTTAACACTCAGATCTTGATTTCTAATACTATTCTCTAATAAAAAGAACCAATAAAATGGCTGATTCTAAGGCTGACATAGCAAACATACAATATGAACCCAGAGCATTATGTAGTGGCAGAGAGTAATAAATTGCTCAAAAATTAAAAATAAAATAAAAAACAAAAAACAAAAAACACCCACCAAAGAGACAGAGGAACCCAAATGAAAGAGCCCCTAGTGGCCAAAACTATAACAATTTGTGCAACAAACTAAAGTACTATTAGACTATAATCCAAAGTATGCAATGATTGTCCATGAGTACATACTGAAATAAATAGTTACGTAAAAGTATAGAAAAGACAAATGACCAGGCAGAAGAATTCCAAATAATTAATTTAGATACTCTGCCCTCAAGAAGGTTAAGTACAACTCCCCACTTCTTAAGTATGAGCAGAGCATGACATCATTTCAGAGAATACAATATGGAAAGTGGGGACAAAGAGTAACTTCACAGTAGAGAAACCTGACAAGTATTACCTCAGCTAGGTGATCAAAATTAACACCAACAGAAATAAGTCATGTTGATATCCTGTAACCTTGAGAAGATATGATAAAAATAGTAATTAATATCTTTGGTCACTCTCCTCAAAAACGCACAACTCCATTCCATTCGTGAGATAAACATGAGAAAAAGATTCCAACTGATTATTTAAAATACCTAATCAAAACTGTAAAAATCAATAAAAATGAAGAAAGCATCTGAAGCTGTCACAGCCAAGAGGAGCCTAATGGTATATGACTGGTAAATGTAACATGATATTCTGAATATGACACTAGAGCCAAAAAAAAAAGAGAGAGAGAGAGAAAAAAAGAAGAAAGATGGAAAGATAAAACAAGGTAAAAACTAAACAAAAATAAGTATGAAAACAGATTTATTAATTATAACAAATGTACTATACTAATGTAAGATGTTAACAATAGACTAAATTAAGTATAGGGCATAGGGAAACTTAATACTAGCTTTACAATTTTTCTGTAAATCTAAACTGTTTCAAAGTAAAAGTTTACTTTCAAAGGGAAAATATTATTTAAGCAGTCTGATATGGGCTGAGTTTTGTCACCCCACAATTCATACATTGAGCCTCTAACGCCCAGTGTGATTGTATTTGGAAATAGGGCCTTTAAGGAAGTAACTAAGGTTAAAGATGTCATAAGGGTGGGCCCTAATCCACTAGGACTGGTGTCTTTATAAGAAGAAACACCAGAAAGCTTCTCCACACCTGCACAGAGGAAAAGCCATATGAGGATATAGTGAGATGCAGACATCTACAAGCCGAGAATAGAGGCCTCACCAAAAAGGAAATCGGCCAGCACCTTGATCTGAGACTTCTAGCCTCCAAAACTGAAAGCCAATGCATTTCTGTTGTTTCAGTATTTTGTTATGGCAGCTAAAAGACTAATACACTTTCATTAGCAGTGATATCAACTTTAATACACTGTGTTTGGAAAGAGATACCCAAGTAAATTTCAGGAAACTTGAAAAATATTAATCTAATGTGAGTATACTCTAATATTAATGAATATGCTGTTTGATTTACAGTTGAAATAAAAGTACTACGCATGTTTGTATTGTCAGATAATCATGTTTGAAGGATGAATAAGCTTAGCGGTCAGAGAAAAAAGATTTGTGCTTAGGCAACAATGGAACTGTTACACACTGACCATCTAATATTTGTATATTTTTACCATTTCATACAGTTAGAAGGTCAAGTTCGATATATGAGATCAAATAATTACCTCACCTGTGATTTAACTATTTTTTCAAAGTAAGAAATATTTGCATATGCCTATTTCTTTGTATAAGTCTCCCTTTGTTCTGATGTTTTGGTCTAGACTAATATAGTCTTGAAATATGATATCCTCACCAACACCACCATTATGTGCTTTATTCGCATTTCTCACTTACAAGAAGTT
Source organism: Theropithecus gelada (assembly GCF_003255815.1). Taxonomy (NCBI): domain Eukaryota; kingdom Metazoa; phylum Chordata; class Mammalia; order Primates; family Cercopithecidae; genus Theropithecus; species Theropithecus gelada. The sequence goes on along the minus strand of NC_037672.1, from coordinate 81,121,927 downwards.
ACACCCTAACTAGAGCAATAGCCAGAATAGTAAATTTAAGCAAAATTAACGTATAATAGCTTTGCTGGTTGCAAATTCAAATAATGATGCTTAGAGGTATAGTGCCTGTCCTAATTTAATGAGAACATTAAAAAATTAAATATCTGCTCTCTTTCTTTGACTTAATTCAACAAAATCATTGAAGTGATTTTCCATTTTACTTTAACGAATGTATTTTAGAAAGCATTTCCACCCACTTCAGAATCAACATTACATGGAGAGTTTGCAAATCAGAGTTTTAATTAAAGCTCTTCTCAAACAATAATGAAATTACATGAAAAGTTTATTTGACTAGGAACAATAGAAACCTATTAACTCATTGGACTCTGCTCACTGAAGGCATGATTTTTAATAAACTTAGTTAAATATCAGAGCATTCTCTTATTAACTGTAATAGTAATTGGAGTTCAGAGTACTAAACTTATTCATAAAATTTTACACAAAAATGTCTGAAAAAGTAGTTGATGACTGGCCAGGCGTGGTGGCTCACACCTATAATCCCAGCACTTTGGGTGACCGAGGCAGGTGGATCATGAGGTCAGGAGTTCAAGACCAGCCTGGCCAACATGGTAAAAACCTGTCTCCACTAAAAATACAAAAATCAGCCAGGCATGGTGGCAGGCGCCTGTAATCCCAGCTACTCGGGAAGCTGAGGCAGGAGAATCGCTTGAACCCGGGAGGCGGAGGTTGCAGTGAGCCGAGACCACGCCACTGTACTCTAGCCTGGGCAACAAAGCAAGACTTCATCTCAAAAAAAAAAAAAAAAAAAGATGATGACTAATCATTCACAATTCTTCCTTGGGTAATGCTCTCCAGAAGTAGAACATAAGTTCTTTGAGGGTGGCAACATTTGTTTCATTCTCTTCACTATCCCCAGCATTAGAAGAGCACTGACATATAATAGGTAGTCTCTAAATACTGATTTATTGAACCCATTATGACTTTTACAGAAAGCATGAACTTGAGAATTGTTTCTTTTTCCCTAAATAATATTATAGAAACTATGACCCTTGCAGAACCTATGTGAAGTGGCTCTTGACAAAGTTTAAAGAAGACAAATTCTATAATGCAGAACACATTGATCTGCATTGCTGTCTGTGCTACCTGGCTACTAGAAATTTTAAACTGAATCAAAAACAAGATTATGTTCAGATCGTAGTATTTTAGTAGTCTTATTATTTTCTTTGATAATCTCAAAGTACCTTTCTGAGAAATGCAAACCCAAAGTTAAATAAAACAGTGAAGAATCCAGAAATTCTACCATATTACAATTTAGCTGTAAAGTTTTGAAGGATTATTAATAGAAGTAAATGTAACTGGTTTTTTTTTGCTCCAAAAGATATAATTTATTTTGAAGGAAGTTTTGAAATCAGTATAAGGAATATGGAATCATTATAGCTGTTGATTTTTGAAATGAATACTCTGGTGGAGAGGAACTCCCTATTACTTGAATATTTTTGAGATATGTTAGACAAAGATTCTCGACACAATCAGAGACTTGAATATACATTAACTGAGGCTATTTGTAGCTTGGAAAGTCCACGAGACTATGCTTATTTTCATATCTTTACAGTCATCTATTTTACTACTGTATAGTCACAAAAGCACTAAACTTGGTTCATATGTCTTTAGTTCAAGTACCAATTGTGCAGACTATTTTTGGGAAATTGGATAGTCTCTGTTAGTCATTTGGAATTGATCAAAACATTCTTCAGAGACTCATCAGTAAGGACTAAATATAATATAATATACATTCTAAAATATTATATAAAATAATATATCTATATATAATAAATCATTTATTGATCACCTATATACCAATATCTTTCACTTACTTTTCCTTTCACTTATTAGGGCTACTGTTTACCAGGCAATAAGCTAGTCTCAAAGATGCAAAAGCAAATAAGTACAAACATCCCTCCCATATCCAACAGATGTTTTCCTCATGATCTAGTCATTCTAAATTACAGTTGAATGAAACAATGCTTCAGCTTATGTAATAACTTGCCAAGGACTACACCAGTATCTGTGGCACAGCTAGATTAGAATCAGGTCTGTGAATATCAAGACCCCATAGGTAACGTCTTTCGTCCAAAGAATCCAGATATTCATGGACATTTGATTATTTATTTTCATACAATTAGTATAATATAGGGAGTTCTCTCCTCCTCCTCCTCCTCCTCCTCCTCCTCCTCCTTCTTCTTCTTCTTCCTTTTTTTTTTTTTTTTGAGACCAGGGCCAGGTCTCACTCTGTTACCTACGGTGGAATGCAGTGAGCTCACTGCAGCCTCCAACTCCTGGGGTCAAGCAATCCCCCACCTCAGCCTCCTGAGGAGATAAGACTACAGGTGTGCACTACCATGTCTGGCTAGTATTTGTATTTTGTTTTTGTAGAGATGGATCTCACTATTTTCCAAAGCTGGTCTCAAACTCCTGGCCTCAGGCAGTCCTGCCTCTTTTGTGCCTGGCTTCTTTTGCTCACTTTTATGTTTGTAAGATATATTCCATTGTGTGATGCCACAATTTATCTTTTTCCATTTATTCCTTATGCATATTTTGCTATTTTCCAGTTTCTGCCAGTTACTAATATTGCTCATATGAACATGAGATTTATGCTTTCTGTTGAACATCTGTATGCATTTATGTCATGTAAATGCCTTGTAGTAGAATTCCTGGTTCTTAGAGTGTGTGTACATCCACCTTTGATAAGTACTGCCAGGTTTTCAGTGTAGTTGTAGCCATTTCCACTATCACTAGCAATGTTGGTCTCTCTGATCCCTTTCAAACTCTGTGAGTTTTTCCTCATCCATCTTTTTCATTTTAGGTAGTCTGGTGGTTGGGGAATTGTATTACTATTTAATATTTATATCTATGATGTATAATAAAGATGAGCTTGTTTTCATGTGTTGATTGGCCATTTCTATATCTATTGTGATGTGAATATTCAAGTTATTTGTCCATTATTCTGTTGAATGTTTAATGTGCAGAGACCCAGGAATTTTGACCCTGGCAACCTCAATATTTGGTACTTGAAATTCATTACATTTTAAATTCTATGAGATAAGCAATATTTGATTTTTTCCTGTTTTCTTTAGTACTGTATTCCTGGCTCCTAGACTAATGCTTCAGTTATTGGATTTTCAGTAAATACCAAAATGATTAATATAAATCTTTTCATCATATTAATGTATATATGACAGCATAGGTATATATCAAGCTGGGATTTTAACATAGAAATCTACCTTAAAGTTTTAGTCTTTTAAATAGTTGGCTTTTGCCAAAATCAGTTGATTTTCCAGAAATTGAAACAGGTTTGTAGTAAGTGTATTAATTTAATTGTTTTCTATACACATAGGAAACCTCTAGGGCTCCGTTTATATTTCCCATCATGATGCCTGATGCTACAGTTTTCTTCCACTTTAGGAAACCTCTTTGTCTTCAACTTGTATATAATTGTCATACTCAATCATAGTATTAATCTCAACTGTATTCTCCCTCCAGATCTAACTGTCTTTTCAGTGCAAGAAGTAGAAAAGAAAACACAGCTCCTTTCAGTTCAACACATCAGAGGAGGCTAGAAATCCAATTTCCTGATTCCCAGCTCAGTTTTCTCTCTATTACAAACATAATACCACTGAGTGAACTTTAGCTACTATATATACAGAAAGTTCTAACATTCGGAGTCACAAATCGACATGTATACAGTTTTCTTCAAATTCAGAGGGTGCACACAAAAGGGAAAAAGGGAAAAACAAAACAGTTGTGAGGAAGGTATGTGGGTAGGGATTTGATTTATAAACTTTAAGTTTAATTTACTCTTGAACTCCACACATCCTGTTTTTTTTGTGGTATTGTTACTTGAAGCTACCAGAGCATTTGACTCAGACAGGACCAAAATAAACAGAAAAGAGGACTGCTGGTTAAGAAGAAGAGAATAGGCCTGGTCATAAATAAAGGCAATGCCTGTGATAAAGGATTATCATTATGAATTCACACACCGAAAACATATATAAAAATATCTAGACATAATATATAATAAAGATAATACCTTTTGAAGCACATCATTAATAAATCAGAAGCCTTACACTAGCAAACTTTTCCATCTGATAGTAAAATTAGAAACATTGAATTATCAAACCTCATCAAATATTCCTGTGTATAAGGATGTTGTACTGAATTATACTGAAATTGTGGAGAGTGCTGAACAGTACCCAAATATCACCAGCATTATTCACACAAACATTACAAAATAAAATAACACCCTAAAAACAAAGAAAGGCATTTCCATAAAAGGAATGAATTTATTTTCATTTGATAGTTCATGCCATCATTGTATTTTTTGTTGACTGTAGTGCAAACTAAAAGCAGGGTTGTAACAGAGAACAAGTGAAATTACCAGTAATAGCAGGTTCCAAATTCCCTTTCCCATCACATCAACCACAATACAAGAATGGTCAATAACAAAAATCAAGATAGAATGCATCTTTGTTTTTAACACTCAATGTATTTTTTTAATATAGACTTATGAACGTGATAGCAGCAGTGCTCTTTTGCAATGTCTTTTTCTAACTCTTTTATGTTAGATTGGAAAATAAAAGCATTCTAACAAATAAATTATATTAAAACTGAGTTTCGGCCGGGCGCGGTGGCTCAAGCCTGTAATCCCAGCACTTTGGGAGGCCGAGACGGGCGGATCACGAGTTCAGGAGATCGAGACCATCCTGGCTAACACGGTGAAACCCCGTCTCTACTAAAATACAAAAAAAAAAAAAAAAAAAAATTAGCCGGGCGAGGTGGCGGGCGCCTGTACTCCCAGCTACTCGGGAGGCTGAGGCAGGAGAATGGCGTGAACCCGGGAGGCGGGGCTTGCAGTGAGCTGAGATCCGGCCACTGCACTCCAGCCTGGGCAACACAGCCAGACTCCGTCTCAAAAAAAAAAAAAAAAGAACTGAGTTTCCTATTTTTAAATTAACAAAATATTAATTCCAAAACATTTTAACATTTACCTGAGTAAATAGTTTACAGGCCAAATCATATAATTTCCTTTAAAAATTTTTTTAATTGTTTATATTTTTAACTTTTGTGGGTACATAGGAGTTCTATATATTTACATGTTACATAAAATATTTTGATACAGACATGCAATGTGCAGTAATCACATCAAGGTAAATGGGTATACACCCCCTCAAGCACTATCATGTATGTTACAAACAATCCAATTATAATTTTTTTTTACTATAGTCACCCTGTTGTGCCAGAAAATACTAGGTTTTATTCATGCTTTCTAATAATTTTTTCTACTCATCCCCACTTTCTTCCAACCCCCCACTACCTTTCCCAGCCTGTGCTAACCATCCATTTTTACAGTGTCTATCTCCATGAGTACAATTGTTTTAATTTTTAATAAGTGAAAACATGAGAAGTTTGTCTTTCTAGCTCTAGCTTATTTTATTTAACATAATGACATCATGCTGTTGCAAATGACAAGATCTTATTTTTTTTATGGCAAAATAGTACCCCATTGTGTACATGTACTAAATTTTCTTTATCCATTCATATGTTGATGGACACTTAGTTTGTTTCCAAATCACGGCTATTAAGAATAGTGCTGCAATAAACGTGGGAGTGCAGATATCTCCCACCAGCAGTTTATGAGGGTTACCTTCTCTCCACATCCTCATCAGCATTTGTTATTGACTGTCTTGGATAAAGGCCTTCTAACTGGGGTGAGATGATATCTCATTGTATTTTTGATTTGCATTTCTCTGACAAGCAGCGATGTTGATCATGTTTTCAAATGCCTGTTTGCTGTTCATATGTCTTATTTTGAGAAATGTCTATTCAGATATTTTTCCCAACTTTAAAGCAAATTATAAGTTTTTTTCCTATAGAGCTGTTTGAGAATTTATGTATTCTGGTTACTAATCCCTTGTCAGCTGGGTAGTTTGCTAATATTTTCTCCCATTCTGTGGGTTGTCTCTTTACTCTGTCAATTGTTTGCTTTGTTGTGCAGAAAGCTTTTTAACTTGATGTGATCCCATTTGTCCACTTTTGCTTTGATTGCCTGTTCTTGTGGAATGTTACTCAAGAAATCTTTGCCCAGGCCAATGTTCTGGATAGTTTCCTGAATGTTTTCTCATAGTAGTTTCATTTGGAGGTCTTAGATTTAAGTCTTTAATACATTTTGATTTGATTTTTGTATATGGCAAGAGATAGCAGTCTAGATTCATTCTTCTGTATATAGATATCCAGTTTTTCCAGTACCATGCATTGAAGGGACAGTCTTCTTTCAATATATGCAATATACGTTCTTGGCAGCTTTGTCAAAAATGAGTTGACTGTAGATGTACAGATTTGTTTCTGGGTTCCCTGTTTTGTCCCATTGGTGTATGTATCCATTTTTATGCCAGTACCATGCTGTTCTGGTTACTATAGCTCTGTAGTATAGTTTTAAGTCAGGCAATATGATTCCTCCAGTTGTCTTCTTTTTGCTCAGAATAGTTTTGGATAATTCTGGGTCTTTCATGGTTACGTATAAATTTTAGAATTGTCTTTTTTATTTCTGTGAAAAATGTCATTGTTATTTGATAGGGGTTGCATTGAATCTGTAGATTGCTTTGGGTAGTATAGACATTATAACATTATTAATTTTTTCAACCCATGAACATGGAATATCCTTCCATTTTCTTGTGTCCTTTTTAATTTCTGTCATCAGTGTTTTATAGTTTTCATTATAGAAATATTTTACTTCTTTGGATAAGTTAATTCCTAGGTATTTAATTTTATTTGTGGCTATTGTGTAATTTCTTTTTCAGATTGATCAGTGTTGGCATATAGAAATGCTACAGATTTTTGTATGTTGTGTCCTTCAACTTTGCAAAATTTCTCAGTTCTAATATTTTTTGGTGGAGTCTTTAGGTTTTGCAAAATATAAGATCATATCATCTGCAAATGATGATACTTGCTTTATTCCTTTACAATTTGATGCTGTTTACTCTTTTTTTCATGTCTGATGACTTCATAGAGGACTCCCAGTACTATGTTGAATAATGGTGGTGAAAGTCGGCATCCTTGTCTTGCTCCAGATCTTAATGAAAAGGTTTTCTATTTGTCCCCATTTACTATCATACTAGCTATGGGTCTGTCATTTATGGCTTTTATTATGTTGAGGTATGTTTCTTCTATGCCTAGGTTTTTAAGGTTTTTATCATGAAGGGATCTTGAATTGCATCAAATGCTTTTTCTGCATCAGTTGAAATGATCACATGGCTTTTGTCCTTCATTCTGTTGATATGATGTATCACACTGATGGATTTGTGTATGTTGAACCATCCTTGCATCCCTGGGATAAAAGCCACTTCATCATGATTTATTATCTTTTTAATATATTGTTGAATTTGGTTTGCTAGTATCTTATTGAGCATTTTTGCAGCAATGTTCATCAGAGATACTGGCCTGTGGTTTGCTTTTTCTGACATGTCTTTGTCCATTTTGGTATCAGGGTACTAGTGGCCTTATAGAATGAGTTTGGATGCATATCTCCTCTGCTATTTTTTCATAATATTTTGAGTAGAATTGCTATTGTTTCTTCTTTAAATGTTTGGTAGAATTCAGTAGTGAAGACACCAGGTCCCAGGCTTTGTATTACTAGGAGACTTTTACTATGGCTTTGATTTTGTTACTTGTTATTAGTCTATTCAAGTTTTGGATTTCTTTATGGTTCAACCTTAGTAGGTTGTATGTGTGTAGGAATTTTCCATTTCTTCCAGATTTTCCAATTTATTGTTATATTGTTGCTCACAGTAGCAAGTAATGATCCTTTAAATTTCTGTGGTATCACTTGTAATATCTCCTTTTTTATCTCTGATTTTATTTGGGTCTTCTCTCTCTTTTTCTTATTAGTCTGACTATAGCTTTGTCAATTTTGTTTATCTTTTCAAAAAACTAGCTTTTCATTTCATTGATCGTTTGTGTTGTTTACTTTGTTTCAGTTTCTTTTATTCCTGATCTGATCTTTATTATTTCTTCTACTAATATCGGGTTTAGTTTGCTCTTGCTTTTCTAATTCTTTAACATTCATTATTAGTTGGTTTATTTGAGGCTTTTCTTCATTTTTGACGTAGACACTTATAGCTATAAGTTTTCCTCTTAGCATTGCTTTCACTGTATGCCATAGGTGTTGGTATGTTGTGTTTCCATTATCCTTCGTTCCAAGAAATTTAACTTCCTTCTTAATTTTGTGACTGACTCACTGGTTATTCATAAGCATTATGTTTAATTTCCATGTGTTTGTCTAATTTCCAAAATTCCTGTTATTATTGATTTTTAGGCTTATGTATTGCTGTCACAGAAGAAGCTTGACATTATTTCAATTTTTTGAATATTTTAAGGCATTTTTGACCTAACATATGGTTTATCCTTGAGCATGATCCACATGCTGAGGAGAAGAATGTATATTCTGCAGCTGTAAGATGAAATGTTCTGTACATATCTATTTGGTCCTTTTGGTCTATAATGCAAATTAAGTCCAATGTTTCTTTGTTGATTTTCTGTTTGAAAAATCTGCTCAATGCTGAAAGTAGGGTGTTGATAGCTCCAGCTATTACTGTGTTGAGTTTTATTTCTCTCTTTATTTCTAATATTTGCATTATATATCTGGGTGTTCCAGTGTTAGGTGCATATTTTTTAACAAATGCCGTGTTCTCTTGCTGAATTATTCCTTTTTGAATTATAGAGTGATCTTCTTTATCTCTTTTTAGGTTTTGTCTTGAAATCTATTTTGTCTGATATAAATATAGCTACTCCTGTTCTTTTCTTGTTACCATTGGCATGGAATATTTTTTCCAACCCCCTGTTTTCAGACTAAATATATACTTATAGGCAAAGTGTGTTTCTTGTAGGCAACAGATCATTTGGTCCTTTTTTTAAATCCATTCAGCCATTTTATGTCTTTTGATTAGAATTTAGTCTATTTACATTCAATGTTATTATTGATTAGTAAGGCCTCACCCCTACTATTTGTTAATTTGTTTTCTGGTTGCTTTGTGGTCTTCTCTACCTTCTTTCCTTTCTTTGTGTTTTCTTATACTGAAGGTAATTTTTTCCTGTGATTTAATCTAACTTCATGCTTTTTAGGTGTACATGTTGTATTTTTTGAGGTTTTGATGAGGATTGCAAATATTATCTTGTAACCTATTACTTTAAACTGGTTATAACTTAACACTGATTGCATAAACAAACAAATAAGCAAAAAGTAATGAATAATGAAAGTTCTACACTTTAACTTAGACACATTCCTTGCCACTTTTCCCTCCCCTTTCCACAAGCAAAAAGTAATGAAAATTCTACACTTTAACTTAGACACATTTCTTGCCACTTTTCCCTCCCCTTTCCACAAGCAGAAAAGCTTCACCCCATTGCTACCATCATGACAAGCCCATAGGGAGTACTGCCAGGCTGCCAATAATGTATATTTCAGGCCCAAGGTCTCTTCAGTCAGCTTATGCTGAATACTGACTGACTTGGGACTCACTCTTTAGAACAGAGCACTGGACTGCCCTCTGTCCCAGGGCTCATCCAGAAATGCTATCCAAGAGCTTAGGCCTAGAATCAGGGACCCAAAATGCCCATTTGATTCTCTATCCCACAGTGCCCAAACTGGTACTTAAGATGCAAGGCAATGTTCAAAGTTCTCTTTACTTTTCTCTCTGCTTTTCTTGATCAGAGTCTCTTCATATGTACCACTTCTGGGAATATGCTGAGTCTCATCTCAAGTCAGCATGTCTCAGAGTCTCACCCAAGGCTGATGACATATTACCTGAGTATCACTGCTGGTTACTCTGGGCCCAAGGACTCTGTATTCATCAGGTGATGAGTTCTTCCAGGACTGAGTCCCTCTCTTCAAGGCAGCAGATTTCCTTCTGGCCAAGGATATGTCTTTCTAGAAATGTCTGGGAGATAGGGCCTGGAAAGGGGAGCCTCATGACTCTGCCTGGTGTTCTATCCTACTGTGGCTGAGCTGGCATCCAATAAACAAGACAAAGTCCTCTGTGCTCTTCCCTCTCCTTTCCTAAAGCAGAAAGAGGGTGTCTCTTTTGAAGTGATGAGCTATGCCATCTGGGGTTGAGGGTGGGGTGGCACAAGCACTGCCTTAGATACGCCAGCTGCTGCCTCAGTATGTTGCACGCCCCCCATCCTCCACTGGCTCTGAGTCAAGTTTAGCACTAGGAGTCACCCAGGAGTCACAGTCATTATGGCCTTGTCTTCCTCACTAATTTATTTGGAACCTGAGAGCCCTTTAGCCCACAGTAGTAAGACTTGCCAGAACTCAAGTTCTGACCATTAGTATAAACAATTCCCCTCTGGTTAGGGCTAGTTTAAATGCTCTCTCAGTGGGCAGGTATCAGCTGAGTTCAGCACAGTTTTGCTTTCTGCTATGACAGGACAACAGTGAGTTAATGCAATGTCTCACAACTGATGCATGCTCCCTCTTCCAAGCATACAGATTTTCTATCTATGCCACAGCTACTGCGATGGGTTGAAGGAGGGGTAGCATCAGCAAATCAAAACTGTCTATCCCAACTTCTTCAGTGCTTCCTTCAGTGATATAAATTTAAAACCAGATACTGTGAGTGCTTGCCTGATTTTTAGTTCTTATGAATATACTTTTTGTGTGTAGATTGTTGTTAAATTTGGTGTTGTTGTAGAGGGGATGATAGAGGGAGTCTTCTATTTTGGCCATCTTTCTCTACCTCTCTTGTCATATCACCGTCAGATGCAGAATTTATGTAACCTGGTCACATGGACTGCATCTATTGCATTGACAAAAAGTAATTTGGTTTCTGAGCTATGAAATAAATGTGTAGGGAAATTTTTTTTTCAAATTCATTATTAATGTCTTTCAAAACTCATACTAAAATAAACCAGATTAAAACTCAGCGTATGAAAACAATGAACCAAAAAATCCAGTTATATACTATACATTCATGAATTTGAGTTACTTGTTTTTAGGTCAAGAAGTAAAGAAAATGAAGAAGAGAACGATATTATTAAATAAGTACTTACGAAGAATTACATTTTGACTTTTTTCTGAAATTACTGATAGTACAGTTTCCCATGCATTATTAATCTGTTATGTGTATCAATGAAATATTAATTTAATTATCTAAATTAATCTATTTTTTTCAGATATTTTGTACAAATAATCTTTTTTATAATTGGAAATTATATTTGTTTCTATTGCTGGTGTTGCATGAAACAAATTTGAATTAGAAATAAAGACACTGTAAGAAACATTCAAACACAATGGAATTACTATACATCAGCAGTAACTTGTGAGGAGATGGAATAAAAAAACACTCATTAAGATTGCTCTTATGAATTTGACACTTACTTTCAATTTTGCAGATATTCCTAACCTAAAATCTACATTTACTTGATTACACTGAAGCTAAACTCTTGGATGCAAAATAGATTTTAGTAATTTACGGTATTGCTGCCCAAATTTGAAAGACAGAAATTAAGCAGAAGCCCTCTTCCAGGTGACCTTCTGACAGCAAGCAATGTCATAACCACATGAATACTGAGAGACAGTTGCAGCGGCCATGCTTCACATCTAGTAGCCAGCCAAAAATTCATGAACAGTTGTAGAGAAAGCAATGGCAGTTTTCTGATCTTTGGGTTACAGACATAGGAGTGTTCTCAAAATCAATGAGGTACAGATGTCCCCTGATTCTCCCTCTTTTAGCCCTTCTAATCATGCTCTAAGAAAAACATATCCTGTTTAAAATTCCCTAATATTTGAAACATCTAATGAGCAATATTTTTGCTGTACTGTATGCTGACTGATAGGAAAGAAAAATATGTGGGAAACTAAAAAAAGAAATCTAAATACATGCATGTATAAAATATTTATATATATGAAGATATTATAGAAGATACAAATGAACAGAGATACACTTCATGTTTCAGGAAAAGTATAATTTTTTTAATAATCTAATTTCACTAACATATGAGATTAAGTCAGATGAAAATAATAAGTGAATTGTTATGGAGCTTATGAAACATGATTTTATCTGTAAATATAAATAGATATAAATATTCTAAAAATAAAAGTGATATGGATATTATATTAGATATTAGCTAAGATGTAGCTATAAAAATTAATTCAGTATAATGCTAGGAAAAAAACTGTAAATAGATCCCCAAAATACAAAGTAAATAGCAGAAAAATGTGTTCTTATATCTAAATAATTATACAATAAATAAATCATTAAAGTCAGTGAGGAAAATACAAATTAAGCAACAAATGATTTGGGTAAAATAGGTATTTCTATTAAAACAATGAAAAACACAAATTTTGCCTCACATAATAATTCAAACTTAGTTTCCCATTAAGAAACTTAAGTTACAAATTGTAATCATATACTCTAAAAGGATATTTACAATTTGATTTAAATATTATGTAAATGATTTAAGAATGGACATATACATTGAACAAAAAGACATTGCAAAAAATCACAAAGAAAAATAAATAATGAAAATAATTTCAGCATGTAAAGCAAATATTTTTATGCCAACAATCTCTTAAATGAGATTGAAAACAAAAAATTGAGAGAAATACTGGCAATGATTATGGGAGACAAAGAGTTAATTTTTAATTTAATTACAATACAGAGATTACAAACAAAGCAATAAAGAAATTATGTCACCGGAAAAGTGGAGAAAGAAACTGAGTTATCCCCAGTAATAAACAAAAAAGAACATTCAAAATAAATGATTCTGTTTCTCATTTTAAAAATAAACTTCAAGAATTTTTTCTTATTACATAATTAGAGATGAAGATAAACAATATGAAATAAAAGAACAGATTTTAATGTTGTTTAAAATGATGAAAATTAGAAACAATATAAATTTGCACCATTAAGGAGCATTTGAATTAATTTTGCTGATGAGTTGTTAAAATGTTTCTTTTAATAATGAATAAAAAGATGCTCAAAACACGGGAGCAAGTGATGAAAATCAGCATCTAGTACCATAGGTAAGAAATTAGTCATTTTAAAAAAATGTATATAAATTAATCTATTTATTTAAATATATCCTGGAAAGAAATGTATAAAAATATCAGTTAATTGCAGAATTAGGGGTGATTTTCATTTACTTTATACTCTTCTATATTTTCTCATTGTCTGTAACAAGCAGAAAAGTATTTTTAACATAGTACATTAATTGCATAACCCAACAAAACAAAAAGTATTTTAATCTACAGTTTGGATATTTTTTTTCCACATTGAATGAAAATATGATATCTTACAAAAAATCAGATAACTTTAATGAAAAATGAAGGGAGTATTGTAAGCAGAATTCATAAAACATCATTATAAAATTGTATTTTCTGTTTAAAACGACTTCACTATGACATGTCACTTTTGCTTAAATAACATGATTAGTGTGCCAAAAACAGCATTAAAACAACATGTAAATCTTACAGAGTCCACATTGCAAGTAATAACTTAGAGAAAAATATCAGATTGATGGTAAATTATAAATGATACCTTTGATCAATATAGAGTATATGTGTTTCTATAATCAGAAGTGACTACATCTATACATGCCTGTTCTCTTTCCTGATTTATATTGCACGTCTCAAGCATAAGGAACACGAATGACATTTATATTTTCCAGTACTTTATTCTGAATTTTCTCAGCCATAAATGGAAATTATGATGCAATGCCTATATTTTTTCAATAGGGCTCTTAGGATCATCAAAATGAACTGAAAATATAAGGCAGTGATAGCAAGAAGAAAACTGAGGACATAAGAATGTACAACAGGACAGAATATTCAAGTAACATTAAATAACAATTTTTATAGTATAAATGAGGTTAAGCTTGAGTATTAATTGGGATGCCGTTGAACACAAGTGACAGAATATTTAATCCATACCAGCTTAAGAAAATAAACATACTGGCTTATGAAATAGAATTTTTTATGCCAGTATGAAGTTTTTCATCCAGGCTTGATTCTGGGACCTAAACAATGTTGACAAAACCCAGATCCTCTAGTTTCTCACTTCTAATTTATGTGGGTTTACTATGTTAATCATTTTCAGGATGATCCATACATCTAATTGTCCAGAACTTTTGTCTATTTTGTTCATTTCTGTATTCTAAGTGCCTATGCTTGGCACAAGGTAGATGTAGCAGAGATATTTGTTAAGTAAATAAATAAACAAAAGATGAAAGCGATATGGCTACAGTAATTCCAGCTTCCCAACCTTGCAGTTCCAGTGGAAAAGAGTTTTTCACTTATATGAGTAGCCCCAGTCTAAATCTCTGTGATTCTCCTCAGTTCATCTTTGAACCAAACAATGGGTCTTTATCCAGATTCGGGCAGAGGCCAAGCCCAAAAGATAACTGTCCTATCTCAATCAAGGATGGAGGAGAAATGAGTATTTACACAGATGAAATACCAAAAGAATATGGTATAATTTATAGGAACTCAAACAATGGCAATGAGTCATTATTGTATATCTATGTTAATAAAAAATAGCCATACATAATCCTAATATATAAGTTATGTCTACGAAGCAATGAATAGACTTTCCTCTATTAAGAAAGGTAAAACTTAAGAAACGTTCTATAAAATCATTCAGGGATAATGTTTTGCAAAATGCAGGTTTTGTTGATTGAGCCAAGATACTCCAAGTCTGCAGTTGGCTGCTTAAGGGGAAATCAATAAATGCCTTTCTTCTTAGAGAGGATCACGTAGAATAGAGCATAAGTCTGAAAGAAGACTAAAAAAGCGCTGACCTATTAAGACGAATTAGTTACCTTTTGTATTAGAAAGCACAAACAAAGCACAAGAATGGATGACCCCACTCACAGAAGGCTTTTCCATTACAATTTTATCTTCGGTATTCTTCAATGGATTGGTAAAAATGTTTTTTGAATGGGTTTCAAGGCACAAATCCATTGATTTACTTAGAGACTCAGCTATCAATACGGCGTCTCCAGGCTGTCTGGCACACAAGTCACCTCCAGGCAGTGTTTTAAATGAAGAGTAGGTAAACTGCCTTCATGTTTATTGGAGACTTTCATCTATTGATTAAGAATTATACTAAATAATAAAATATGAAGAAAAATTGCCCATTGGCTAATATTTCCATATAGTATGTTGATGATGTGATTCTTAATACAACACCATAAAACCATTGCATAATGTCTTTCTCAAAGTGCTTTGTAAACACTTTGCAGGTAGATTCCTAAATATTTTCCGTATAAACTTTTTCTCAAATAAGCGTCGTTTTGTATAGATGGAAACTGAAATGTAAATGTTAATCTTGCAACCTTAAGTCCTAGGGCTGATTAGTTACTTGAGATAATTACATTGCATTAATTCAACCAAAGTCTACTGATAGTTTACTGTCCTAAAGTCAGTGTGCTATAGTGTTTAAGAACATAGACTCTGGAACCACACCCCTACTTTACCACATATTGGCTGTGCAACCCTCATAAAGTTATTTAAACTTCTTTTGTCTTAATTTCTTCATCTATAAAATAAGGGAGGTAAGAGAGTATCCGAATTTACAGGACTGTTGTAAATAGTTTAATACATGTAAGTCACTTAGGAAAAAACAGCATGGCATATGATAAATATTCCGTAAATACTGGCTAGTATTGTTATTTTGTAAAGTTTTATAACAATCTTACATGGCAGAGACTGGTACCTAAACACTCACATTATCTGGATATGTCTCTCTCTCTCTTTTCTGTGAAATGTAGCCATGTGACTAAGCAACAGCTAAGAGACTATTAGCAGAAGTGAGCTGTGCCACACCCACGCCAAGCCTAGGAAACCTTCATTAAACTCACTCTCATTTTCTCTTCTGGCTGATTGGAATGTTAATGCCAATGATAGCCTTGAAAGGTAATTGGTGAAAACAGAAGTCTCTGACTGCCTGGTTCCTGAATGTTGTAGAGGACATCTGCACAGCTAACCTGTGTACTTGCCTAGGACTTTTCCATGGGTGTTAAATGTGTTTCCAATGAGTAGAAACATATGTCTTTCCGGGCTATTACTGTACTTTTTTGGATATTTTTACTATAGTCTGTGCTTTTCTAACTGCACTGTTGGCAAGAAATAAAAAGCTGAAGAAGCTTATAAACTTATTTTTAAAAAAGCAGAGACACAGGAATGAAAAGTTCAGAGTTGTGAAAAGTTTCAAAGGAAAAAAAGTATCCTGAACTGTAGGAACTCAGGGGGTTCCAGGGAGACAAGAGCAAACATGCAGTTGGGAAATCTTGCAATGTTTCCGGCAATTGTGCCTTTTGAACTGTGCCTTCAATAAGGAGTAGGATCATGACAAATCATGAAGCTTCTCAGGCACAGGAAGTAGCATGAAAAAATGCAAAGGGAGAAAGTGTCAAATTGTTTTTGGAGAATAGCAAATATTAAATTTGCATAAAGTGAAAAAACAACTAAGGATGAACAGGCGGGCTAGTCTTTTTTTAAAGAAAATCTTTAATTTCATTTAGAAATAGTCAGGATTGATGATATGAAATGAGAAACACCTAAAGTTATGAGAATAGCAGCTTGTGATTATAGTCATAATTAAGGAAGATTTTATAACAATTAATATTGTTCCTTGCTGAATTTTCTGCTTTTCATACTCCATAATTCAGCAATGCTACACACCTTGTATATACTGAACCTCCACTATTTTACATCTCTATACCTTCGTATGTATTGCTCCCTTAATTGTAGAACCACCTGGTTCAGATGTCATCTTTTTTTTTAACTTGCTAACTTTCTGAAGTTCAACTATTTCATTATTCTGTGACTGCACTGTGTATATGAGTTTGGCACTTAGTAGATACCTGATAAATATGTATTTAATTAATATACTTCTACTCTAGATTGCCTCATGAACTATATCTATCTTTACTACAACACAGTGAACTCACTGAATACATTTGTTATGTGTCACCCAGCTTTGTATCATCACCTTGTCAGGCACATAGTAATGATGTTTTTCAAAGTAAATTGACATGTGGCATGGATTAGTGTGATGAGAAAATAGAAGTAGAGGAACTCTTTAAAAATGTACCAAATTTTCATCCTTAAAGAAGCATCATACAGTTATTTCAAACTCACTGTTCAGGTTATTAGATTAACAAAAATGCTATAGGTTACTGAATTAGTAGCTAATACAATATAAATGAGTTTGGGATGCCACAGGCCTTTTGTAAAAGCATGTTGCTCTTTGGATTGATGCTTTTAAATCATGGTGAGACTGAAGCTGATGGACTCTCAGCAAACTTAGTGGTATCACAGAAAAATAGGTTGAGATACCAACAGCTCTTTTAGGTAGGTAATCATTCACTAAGTCCAAGACAGATATAATTTAAAATATATTATTAATAAAACTTACAATATGATGTAAGGTGCAGTGATATGGTAATGTTTTTGGAGATGCATGAACCAGACTTGCTAAGAAGAAATTTTGTGAGGTTCAACTTACTTGACCAGCTATCCCCATCCACTAGAATCTTAACTATAAATGTCAGGTTTGTCTTCTTATCTTGTTAAAAAAAAATATTTAAGTGATGTTTTCTTAGTTAATAAGTTGGAATTAATAAAATCATTGCAACTCAATTTTCTAAGTAATAAATCTTTTTATTATTTATTTATTTTATTATTATTATTTTTGAGACGGAGTCTCGCTCTGTCGCCCAAGCTGGAGTGCAGTGGCCCGATCTGGCTCGCTGCAAGCTCCGCCTCTGGGGTTCAGACCATTCTCCTGCCTCAGCCTCCGGAGTAGCTGGGACTACAGGCGCCTGCAACCATGCCCGGCTAATTTTTTTCTACTTTTTAGTAGAGACGGTGTTTCACTGTGTTAGCCAGGATGGTCTCGATCTCCTGACCTCGTGATCCACTCGCCTCGGCCTTCCAAAGTTCTGGTATTACAGGCATGAGCCACCACGCCCAGCCAGTAATAAATCTTAATGTTAGTATATGGGTATATGAAGAGACCACAATATGCATGATATAAAATGCTTTGTTCTTAGATGTCAGTAAAACTTACAGGCATGAGCCATTAGGGAACTGCCCATCTTTTCTCTTTCCACTTAGCTTATTTTGGATTGAATGCATCCTTGTAAGAGGACTGACATAGCAATTTCAGAGACATCTCAAGCTACAGAAAGCAGAGTCCTCAATATATAGTCTTCATTATGTGTTTTCATATAACTCTGATTTTTTATTCATGTTATTGTTATTCTGCAGAGATCTTCTCAAATACCATGGTTGTATATGATTGCCAGGGAATGGCTTCTATGCTGGTATCAAAGAAAACATATAGTTTTTCTCGGCTTCTGATAAGAGTGAAACAACTTCCACATACAGTGTCATAGAAGAGGTTTCTTCCATTCTTTTAAGGTTTTGCTATCTATAATTTTGTTTCCTGTGTTGAATTGTTATTTCCCTATGTATCAGTAAGTAAAACGGTATAAAGGTACTCACTATTCGTTGCTTTGATTTTACATTTTTGCTTTATACTCTCTTAATTTGGTTTGCATAATGATAAAATGCAATAAAATTAATAATGTTTATGACCAAATCCTACAAATACTATATAAATCTATAAGAGGTGTGTGAAATAAGTAAAAGCATCAGCTCTGGAGCCAGTGGAACTGGTTGCAATCTCAGCTGTACCATGTGACATTGGGAAAGTCACAAATGCTCCAAGACTACATTTCCTCACCTTTAAAATGGGAAAAATAATGAAGCCTGCCTCCCATGATCTCTGTGGGGATTAAATGAATGAATAATATACAAAACTTTAAGAAGTGAAGCACCATAAAATGTTTGCTTTTGAAATATACAATGATTTGGTTCTTAGACTATATTGAAATGAGTGGAAAGCCTGAGTAAGAAAATTTTTTAACAATATTATCTGATTATCACAAAAGCATGTAGCTATTTAAAACATTGAATCAAAACCACGACAAACTTAATTTCATTTGGGTCATTAATACTCCCTAGGAAACTTTCCCTCAGCTATTTCTTCGAATGATTTCCCTTAATAGATATCCCTAAATTTTCAAATGTCTTCTCACAGCTCCTATATTACTTATGCTTCGGCCTCAGCACATAGCTGTGCTTCCCACTTTTCTGAGTAAATTAAGCACATCAGCCAAGAACCCTTTCCACTTCCTTTCAGGGCAATATCAAAGCTATTAGGACTCACATTTTTCCCTTTCTTTCTTTCCTCCTCCTATAATGAGAGAATATTCACCGGGTGTGTCCTTTATCCTATCCTTATTCCCCTTTTCAAGGACTGTTCTAACAATCATCAATTCTATATTAGAATAACTCTCTTCGGGATTCTATATGTACCTCAAATTCAGCATATCCAAACTTGAATTTGATTACCCAGCTCACTCTTTATAAACGAATGTTCTTCCTGTCTTCTCTATCTTGGTGAATAGGACCACCCCCGAGCCCAATATCCAAAGTTATAGTCACTTTGTATCTTTCCACTCCCTAATTCACCACATTCAGTGTAAATCTCTTTCTCCTTTAGACAAAAAACTTCCTTCCCCATCCTCATTAGAATTCCATTAGTTTGTCCATCTTCATCCATATTCTAATGTTTGAATTATGGCAACAGCCTTCTACCAGGATGTCCTACCCCTGGACTTGAGGTATGAAAAAACAAAGGGTAACACCAAAAGAAATCTATTTTCTAACCCATGGTCTATTGAAGCCAGTTCCTGCTGTTTCATGAGAACCAATTGTTAAATGCTCAGTGATTTTTTTGAGTGGATTTTCAAACCACAGGTAGCTTAAAATCACCCATGGGGAAAATATCTATACTGCAAAAAGCGGCAAACACTTCAACAGATTTACCAGCACACGACAGATCTCCACTCTAAAGCAAGACTAATACTCTTCAAGAATAATTTCTATGATTTCATTTTCATGTTTAGAACTGGTTAGTGGCTTCATCTTGTTCTTGCTCAACCATGGTGGTTAGAGTGGAACAAGAGGATTTCTCAACCTCCACACCTCTGCTGTTTTTCTACTTGGTAAAGCCTACTGTTCTTGCCAGCAGATGTACTGCCCTTGTGCCTGTCTCAGCTCAAAAGAATCACGAACCTCAAAAATTGTAGAATGATTTGTCATCTGCATCTTCCTGTTATTTTGTCTTTTAGTGGCTTTTTGTCCTGTATATTGAGAAATTTGCTTCATGGATCTGGTCCCAGATGTTGCTTATAATCAGGACTATCTTCCCCTCCCATACCTTCTTTTCCTTCTACCATGAGTAGGGTGAGTTCAAAAAGCTGACATTATTTCTCTAGTTTCATTCAAACACTAGGGACGAAGGAGACACTGTCTCATCACCTCTCATGAGGAACCAGGGAATAAAACTGCAAAGCTTGATGAATGTAGGTTTTTATCGTACTTTTTACAGAGTCATGAGCTAGAGTTTGACTGCCTGCAGAGTTTGTATATGCAAGGAAAAAAAATGAAAAGATTAAATAGCTGCTGCAGCAGAATATGGCTAATTTTCTCATCCTCACCATCATAAACAAACAAGAAAAATTATCAAAGTATTGAGGATTACTGAAGGGAATGTAAACAGTCCCAACCAATATAACCTAAAAGATGAAGAAAGGAAACTTAAGACTTTTCCGCAGTAACATTACTAGTAGTCACTGTGCTAAATAGAGATCCGATTCTAGAAGTAAGAGTCTTTGCCAAAGTCTCCATCATTCTGTCATCAGTGATTGTGAGACATGCATCTCACTAGGTGACTGAGTGTCACCTTCTACCACTTGACCTTCAGTATTAGAAGCTTTACTTCAGTAACAATTGCTACCTAATTCTAACCACTTGTTGCCACATACTTGGGGACATCAACAAAGAGAATGACAGGTATAGTCTAAGGCTTCCCAGGTTCCTTCCATGCACAGCTAAGGCAAAACACTCAAAGAATTGATACTCTGAGGTCAGATGAGTTTTCACTACATGTTTGATATCCGGGCCACAAAGAGAAATGTGACAGTTTTACGATGTCCCTGTCTTTTAAGTAACCACACTTGAGTGAAAGTCATATGCCATAAATAAAGCATTAAAACATCATCTATAAATGTTTATTTCTTAATAAAAAAAAATCTATAAACTCCATGAGGAAAACAACTTTCTCTGCTTTTCTCACTACTCTATCTTTACCACCTAGGATGCTGCTTGGCATTTTCTAAGGTCTTAAAAAATATTTGTTGGTTTAATGAATATACTCATTTGAATGTGTTATTAAAGGAAAGGAGCACAGAGGCAGAAGTTAATAATTCCATTTCAACAGCTTCAGGCACTAGTCTACTCCCCACAATATAGAATAAAACGGTGGTCCTGCCTTTCAGGCACTATCTGTCTGAAGAAGACCCTGACACACTGAATAAGAACTTAGTTTTGTCTTCTTCTGAATGTGCAATGTGGAACTCAAGTGTCTATGTTTCCAATCAATGTTTTAATTTAAAAAAGCTCTAATTGTTCCCAAGATAGTTTGTGTAAAATATGAAGTGATTTTACAGATGTTCTGGAATATACTTATATCTACAATAAATGTATTGTGGCTACTGGCCAGTCATCAGGTCTCTGTGCATGGTAGGTCACAGATGAGAGCTCTATAGCTGACGATAAAGCTCAGCATGGAGGGCATTGCAGGAAGGCAGAAAGTGGCATCACTCTGGCTTAATCCATGATGCCTTGATTCCAACATGCTTGTTGCCAACATAGACATAATTGAAGAATTCTAGAATTTAAAAGGCCATATTACCTCTTAAAATTTTCCCACAAAGTGGATGGAAAAGATCAAAAGCAATGAGCAATGTGGAGATAACTGGATAAACCCTAACGAGGTCATCATGTCGCCTATAGAAGGGGCCATTCTATAATCAAGCAAAAATGCCAAACCAATTAGTAATGACCCATTTTTCGAACCTGGAACTGTAGACATAGATTGGGGATGATAAGGCTTTTGAATACTGGCTCTTATGCTCTTTTGATTCTCTGTCCAAGGGATCTTGTATCTCTCAGCTAAATTTAAAAGATGAAACATAAGCTTATAGCTCTAGCATAAATAAATCACATGGTAAATGTTCTATAATATTGTGTTTACAATAAAGACTAATAATAAATATCTATCAATTATTGAGCATGCCATTCTATGTTTTTGATGTCTCCAGGTACGTGGCAACAGTAAGTTCAAATCAGAGAGCAGTTGTCACTGAAATACAGCTTCTAACAATGAAGGTCAAGTACTAGAAGGTGATCTTCAGGTCATCTGCTAAAATGTATGTCTCCAGAGGCTTTTAAGACCTGCAGAGCTTTCCAGCTTTTCATCTCAGTCACTATAATTAATCATTAATTTTATTTGAACTAATCTGAAAAGTTATGTCAATGTTTTTAAATTGCTCAAAGTTTACAAAGTAGGAAGTTGGCCAGAAATGAGGAAATATCATTTAAAAGATGACAAAAATAAAAAATAACTAGTGAAAGAATGAGCAAAATGTATGAATCATGAAGAGTTGCAAATGACCTTTACATATGCCAAAATCATCAATGTGAAAAACCACATCCTGTGATGAAATATTGATTTTCAATCAAATTGTCATTTTATATAGACTCTCAAGCTGACCAATATGCTTTTGGCCAAATTATTTTTAGCCAAATCACCTGGTGTTAGCAAATGAGCAATTACAACATATTGGGAAATATGCTGAGAGCTGGATAAGTGTAAGACGCCATGGAAGAACATAATTCCATCTGCCTGCAACGTATGAGTCAAAGGAGGCCTCCCAGCGCAAGGAACCCATAGGCGGAACCTGGAGGGGCTAACAGTATTAAAGTTAAAGTAGAGAAGAAGAACAAAGAAAGAGGCTACTACACATAGAAAACTCCAGCATGATAGGAAGCAAGCACATTTCTCTTTGACTGGAACAGAGAAGATGAGAAATTTATTGTCAGCACATAGCACAATACCTGATATGTATTAAGCACACTGTAAATATTTCGTAATAAGTTATTTTATCTTGCTTATCTGTAACTTCTATAATGAATATATATTCCTTTTGCACTGAAGAAAAACACACACACATTTCTCAAAAAAGGAGATTATAATAATACTTACTTTTTAAACAAATTCCATGATGCTCCAAATTAAGTGTTTGCAAAACAGCTGACCGAGGTTGTTCATTGACACCCAACTAGTGGATTCAATCAAATGTGTCAAGTGCATCAATTTCCAATTATTTTCTTTGAGCAAAGACGTCTTTTTCAATGTTGTCTCATCAGAAACTAGCTCAGTACTTATGGCACACTGCACATATTTAATAACTCTGGACTGAATGTGAATATGCTGTTTCCAACCCTTGTGCACTTAGTTTGGAATTCTCTATTGATCTTCATGTTCATTACCTCTTGGACATTTCACTTGGATGTCTCATAAGCAACTCAACACAAAATTTCAAAATATGTGCCTTTTTCTGCATTCCTTATACTAGTAAATGGCACAACCACATCTAATATTATTAACTGTTAACTATTTTTTCTCAATTAATGACTGACTTCATCAATTACTAAGACCTATCCATTCTCTCTTTCTAAGTGCTTTGAAATCATTTCACTTTCGATATTTCTCCTGCCATTCTCCAAGCTCTCATCCCTTATTAAGTGGATTATAGTCATATCCTCCTAATTCTACTGACTTCCACCTTAGTGTTGTCACAATGATCTTTCCAGAATGCAAATTTGATTAATTTTTGCCCTTTAAAAAAATCCTTTAATATCATTGGGATACCTTTCAGGATAAATTTTATACTCTTCTTTAAGTTAGTCTTTCTAGTAATCTTTGAGATTAAGACTACCTAGCTCTACAAAGAATTTAGAGGTCCCAAAGTAATTTATAAATAGTATCAAAATGTTTCTATAAAATATGAGATATCCATTATCTGTAAAATATAAACATCATGAGTTATTTACTAGAAGTGAAATATAGGATACTTTTTCATGATTCTAATCTAATCAGATCACTCCCTATTATGATTTTACATACAACCCACACATTTTTCACAGGTTTATTGCTCACCCTTCTTTAATTTTCCTATGCCTGATTTTGACACTCAGAGACACACAGGTTTTTAGCCAAAGTGACATGACCCCTCAGCATTTTGCAACAAAATAATTCACAGATACAAAGGAAGGATTAATAATAATCCTTAGTACATTTTACTAATTTTTTAAATCACTTTTCTCTCCTTAATTTCCAAGAAGTTTCCCTGCCTCTTTAAGTATTTAAGCCACTGGGGAGTCAATATCCATGCCTTTGTTTTGTTATATGTTATACTTGCTCATGTCTCTTAACTGCAAGCTTTCTGGGACAGCAAACTACTTGTCTAGAATTGGTTCATCATATATATTTCCTGTCTTAAACAGTAAATAAGAAGGACCAGCTGGTACCTGTAATGTAAAAGAACAGCATGAACAGAGCAACAAAGCAAATCATGATTCAGAATGTCACAATCATCTTGGATCTTCACATTCTACCATTTGCATCAGAATGGTAGAATATCCAATTGCTTTGTCCTCCTCATCTAAAATAGCACCTTTATTGAACTGATATCTCCACACTATGCTATATAGACTGTTTTTTCTTCTGCATACAAAAATCTTTTCTTCTACTTTGCTAATTCACCGTTTGCATGGGTATTTTATTGCTGCCTGTGTATTTTTCTGCCAATAACCTTTGATTTGCTTTTATCAGTTTACATTATTGGTTGTATGTAGTGAATCTTCAATTTAAACAGAAAAGCAGTTAACTTCATTTAACTTTTATATCTGTTCTTCCTATGGATGCCACATAGGAAAAGAAAAATTAAAAAGAAACTGATGTTTCTTTTTAAATGTAATCAAAATAAACTATCAAGCACTCATTTTCAACTGACCCAAAGACTAAATTTTTCTTTTTAAAATATCATTATGTTTTCTTATGCTTTCCCTTGCACACTATAGACTAAAACACAGAGGAAGTTTCATTCGAATACCTATGTCAGAGATGTTTGAGCCAGAGCAACTCCATCTTGACTAGGGGCTTGGTAAAATAAGGCTAGGATTTTCTGGGCTGCTTTCCCAGGAGGTTAGACATCCTAAGTTACAGAATGAGATAGGAGATCAGCACAAAGTACTGAGTAGGAGATCAGTACAAAGTCATAAGGATGCTGATAAAACAGCCTGCAGTAAAGAAGCTAGCCAAAACCCACCAAAACCAAGTGGCGACATGAGTGAACATCTGGTCATCCTCACTGCTACACTCCCACTACTGCCATGACAGTTTACAAATGCCATGTCAACATCACAAAGTTACCCTATATGGTCTAAAAAGGGGAAGCATGAAAAATCCACCCTTTGTTTAGCATCCACCCCTTGTTTAATAAAGAAATAACCATAAAAATGGGCAACCAGCATCCCCCAGGAGTAGCCATTCTCTTATTCCTTTACTTTCTTGATAAACTTGCTTTCAATTTACTCTATGGACTCACCTCAAATACTTTCTTGAGAGAAATCGAAGAACCCTCTTTTGGGGTCTGGACTCGAACTCCTTTTCGGTACTACCCACAACTACAAACAAATGCCCAGTAGAATAAAGCTCCATTTGGATTTCAGCTGATTACTGTAGAAACAAAACATTGTTGATATTTACAAATCATTTTATCAGTAATTTTATGAAAAGAGAGCTTTCTATCATGCCTAATAATGTAATAATTAATTACCAAAAAAATGGCCACAAACTCCTCTCTTCCTCAAGGCATGTACCCTTGCAATATGACTTTGCTATTAGGAAGTGAGATCTATCTCTCCACTTATTGCTTCTGTATTAGACTTCATAACTAATTGGACATTAGCAAGTAGGATTAAGCAGAGGCTTGAAAACTACTTATACAATCTTAATCTATTCCCTTTTACAGTTGGGGATATTTTTTTCATCATATAAAGAAGCCCTGGCTAGCCTAATGGAGGAAGCACATGCAGCAGAAACGAGCCATCCCAGTGGAGGATCCCTAACGTCAAACAGGAAAGTTGCAACCATCCTAAACTCTCAGCCCCAGTCAAATCACCAGCCGCAGTCAAATCACCAGCTGATGGTAGAAATCAATCATGCTAACCCTAACCAGAGGAATAACCCAGCAGCTGACCCAAGAGTGGCGAACTAGTAAAATTGTTGTTATTAAGTTTTGGCTTAGTTTGTTACGCAACAATGGATAAAATAGATAAGGGTTTGCTCTCTGTATCACAGTCAGATAAAAATGACAAAGGTGCAATGGGAAGCTGCAACTAAGCTGGTTCTGTCTTGTTTCGTGCCACCAAGAAGTAATTATCCTTTAATTTCCTTTACTCCCTAGGGTTTTTTTTTTTTTTCTAATCTCAATCATCAAAAAAATGTTATCCAAAACCCCAAGCCACCCAAGAAAACACAGTGACTCAAAGGGACGGTTGAAAACCTAGAAAAGAGTTTATTTGTGCATTTTAACAGCTGCAATTTTCCTTCCTCCACTACTAAATCTGATCATAATACCTGCATTTATTGCTGGAGCCTCAGAAAGCAAAGGTGGCTTATAGAATCATACTAATTTTAAACAATATTCATGATTTAAAAAGGAGCTGGCTATCTCGGAAAGTTTGTTATAATAGAATTTAACAATATAAAAAATTACATTTAGATAACCTTATCATTTAAAATCCTTTTACCCTTTATTAGTCAGATAAATATTGAAAAATGATGTCACTAAATTCTCCTCTGTGATAAAATACATATTTAGTCTTCGTTTTTGACACCTGTAACAGAGCTCCTAAAACCATTGGAATTTCCTGATTGATAGGAGTGTCTATTGTTATTCATTATCAGTCACTTTTGATCACACCTGTGTTCATGCTAATGCGGTGACTTAGGTTGGAGCCCCTAGATAGCCTCAGGATTGATCTGGTCAACAGAAAGACCTACTGATTAGAGGGTTAACACTTTCAGCCACACCTTCTGACATCTGAGGAGCAGAGGGAGACTAGAGAATAAGTTCTATAAAAACTCTTAAACAAGGATATTTGATGAGCTTTGGTGTTGTTGAACAGGGGGTTTACTGGGAGGATGGTATATCCAGAGCAGGCCTAGAAGCTCTGCAACACCACCACCTAGCCCTTCCCCGTATCTTGCCCTATGCTTCTCTTCCATCTGGCTCTTCCTGAGTTGTATCCTTTATAATAAACCAGCACATCTAAGTAAAGTGTTTCCCTGAGTTCTGCAAGCCATTCTAGCAAATTATTGAACCTAAGAAGGGAGTAGTGGAAACTTCTGACTTATAGGTGGTAAGTCATAAGTCATAGGGGCCCAGACTTGGCACTTGGTATCTGAAGTGGGATCAGTCTTATGAGACTGAGTCCTTATCCTGTGAAATCTGATGCTAAATGTAAGTAGACAGATAGTATCAAAATTGAATTAAACTCTAGGGCACCCAGCTGATGTCTATAGAGTTGGAGAATTGCTTGGTATGGAAAAAACCCACACATCTTGTGTCAGAAGTGTTGTGTGAATGTGTAGAAAACAGTGTGTTTTTGTCATCTATCTACTCTATCATGAATGAATGATAGAGTATATTCTTATCCATATTATCAATTATATATTTAGATAATTGTATTGAACACAACTTTATTCAAGAGGTCTTATGGATTTTCCTGTTTTTCCCCCCTAGTCAGTGTGTTTACAAAGAATAAATTTAAGAAAATTTAATAAGAGACAGCCAGATATAAGAACTATAGTTCTGCAATCAAAATCCACAGTAGCTGAAAATTTTATGCATTTTATAAATTGTTATAGCATGTTATTCAAGGAGAGATATTTAGCAATTATTATAAGCCTTGCTGTAAACTATATGTATGACATATGCTAATAGGCTGTATTGTTGTGGGTTTTTTTTGTTGTTGTTAGTAGCTTTTTTTCATTAAGCTCTTTATTTTGAAATAATTACAGATTCACAAGAAGTTGTGAAGGTTGTTACATTTCTGTGTTCCTAATGTCTCCTGTACAAAATCTGTAATATATGAGACAAAAAGAAAACCCAGGGATTCCTCAATATTTCAGGACTCAAGGTCTCCTCTGCTTTCTTTCCTCCATCTTCTAGAGATTTCTTATTTTTGTTTTGTATATAATAATCAAGTTTCTTAGCTATACTTAGAAGAATAAAGAAAATACTTTTCTTTATTCTCACAAGCAAAAGTCATTAGGGGAAACTCCAGTAAATTACGTAAGAAGTATGTGGGAGTTGTATTTAGACGTCTTTGAAGAAAAGAATGATATAGTTCAAAATATGATCTGAGTTATGTTGATGTTCTTTTTGCAACTTTTTAAGTAAAGCTTTCAAAATAAGCTCTATGGTGATCTATATTCTAAAAGCTTTCTCTGTTCCTACTCATTCAATCAGTTCTACAGAGAATTCTTGGGAGCATAAATTTATTAAAGGAATCTTATGGATTTTCCTACTTTTGCTGCTACTTATTGTTTAACATGTTGGTAGGTAATAAATGTAAAAAAAATTTGATAAAATACGGAAAAAAAACAACTACAGTACCACATTCAAGTCCCATTGTAGCTCAAGTTTTTATAAATTTTTAAAAACACTGTAGCATATTCATCATGGAAAGATGTTGCTTAATTACTATAAAGCATGATGTGAGCCATATACATAATACACGACGGTAATTTTATATTATTATAATGGCTTATAGTCACAAGTACCAATTTTCTCAAAAATTTCAAGAAGTTCTCCAAGGTCCTACAGTGACTCTCTCAGAGAAAACAATCAAAATCTCTTCTTCATAGAGCAACTCGCAGTATCCAATTCTAAATATTTTAGACATTAAGCAAAATATAATAGTCTCTTGTTTCAAGAAATATCTTATCTAATGTCTTTTTTCCCTTGGAAAAAATTATTCACCTGTACCATAGGAATTCATTGCCTATAAAAGCATTGTTTTAGTTTCAAATGGAGAAACCCCAGAAAACAAATATCTAGATAATAGTGTTTTTACACCTCTACTCAGAAGGGTTTACTTTGTGTTCTGTTTGTTTTATCATACATATGTTTGTAGCATTCTATGAGCCAGACTGCCGTAAGCCAGATCATAGTATTAAGAAATAGAATATAGAACTAAGTAACTTTGTCAAGGCAAGAATGACAATGATTTTACTGGTAATAGGAGAGACCCTTGACTACAATTTAGTCCCATCCTTAGGCTAATTAAAAAATCCTGTTCTTGTAGTCTCTAACATAATATATTTCTTATTTTGTAAGGGCTTCTTTGACCAACAGACTTGGAATGTGCTTTCAGGAGAAATCAGGCAGGCAGTGAAGCTGTTCCTGTTGGTGAATGTTGACCTCTCTTACTGTTTTTTTTTACTTGGTTAGTAGTAAATCTAAATGAAAGAACTTCAACCAAGCATGAATTGTCATCCTAAAGGTTCTTATAACCTGGACAAAATCCCCTTCACCTAGCAAAATATGTCATCACGTGCTACTTTAAAGCTTCTTTGCAACTTCTTCAATCAATTGGACTTTGGGCTTCCCAGTGTGCTTCCCTGACATGGCTATAACCAAAGCAAGCATATTAATAGCATGACCTGCCTCAGAAATGCACTCAAACGCAGCATTGCAGCATCAGAGTATTTTAAAACGCTTATGCATACTCTCTATTTTCTGTATCTATGAAAATTAATTGGGACTGAAGTATAATGTATTATTTACAATGCTCCGGGAATTTAAGCCCTTTGGTCCTTCAGAGTATTGTAATTTATAAAATTATCTTCTCCCAATATCCTATGACAAATAGGTCACCACAATCCTTCTCCTAAATTTATTAATATGAAAAATGAAACAAGACCGTAAGAAGACCTGAGACTTATGAGAACAATACTGGGAGGGGAATGTACAAGTATTGTGCTCTAAAGTTTGCTGTCTACCAGGCCTTGAGTTGAATATTGGTTTTGTATGAGCAGCTTAAAGACTGTGAAATTTACATGGAAAATAAGCACATGTAAGAACAATAATTAACAACAGTGACTTAAAAAAAAAGAAGCAGCAAGCGTTCAAGATATACTAGAAACTTTGTACGTGAGCAAGACAGCACGAAACTAAATCAAGGACACCTGATAAACTACTTGTTGAAAACAAGCTCTAGATTTAGCTTTTGTTTCTCCTGGCAGCCAGGGAAATATCGATTTTATTATTAGAAAAATAAAAACAAAGAAGTGTATTTTGAGAGCAAAAACATTATTTGCACTAAAGTCTGGGACGTACCTACCTGGTACTCTCCAATATAGTAGGGAACAGTGTTTTCAGATATATATTTGTAAAGATATACAATCATTCTTCCAAAGGTCATGTCTTATAAAAATCATAAGCCTTGGTAGATATAGCCTGGAAAGTGAAACTAAATGACAGCACAAGAGAGCCTTCCTATAAGCAACGAAAAGAACATCATCCACAATATTATCCAGGTCGTCATGAACTGAATTGTTTACTACCACCCACCTCCACCTCCATCCCCCTCCGGAAAAATGCTCATATTAAACTGCAGGAATCCCCAGCCCCAGGGCCGCAGACTGAAACACCGGTCCATGGCCTGTTAGAAACTGGACCACACAGCCGGAAGTGAGCGGCGGGCAAGCGAGCATTACCGCCCAAACTCTGCCTCTTGTCAGAGCCCCTGCGGCATTAGATTCTCATAGCAGCGCGAGCCTTTTTGTGGACTGCACATGAAAGGGATCTAGGTTGCCGGCTCCTTATGAGAGTCTAATGCCTGATGATCTGAGGTAGAGCAGTTTCGTCCCAAATCTTTACGGTTCAAAAAGGTCGGGGACTGCTGAATTAAGGCCTTATCCCCCAATGTGATATTTGAAGATAGGGCCTTTAGAAGATAATTAAGCTTAGATTAATTTATAAGGGTGGGGATCTCATGATAGGATTAGTGCCTTTATAAATAAAGGAAGAGAGCAAGAGAGCTCTCGCTTTCTGCGTGTGCACGCAGAGATCATGTGAGCACACAGTGAGATCATGGCCACCTACAAGTCAAGAAAACAAACCTCAGAATTACACTCACCTTGACAGCGCTTTGATCTTGGACTTCCAGCTTCCAGAACTGAGAAATAAATTTCTGTTGTTTAAGCCACCTAGTCTGTGGTATTTTGTTATGGCAACCGGAGCAGATTTATACATAGGTATTTCCTTTTATCTTGCTCTAACATAATACAGTTGATGTGTTTGAGAAAACTACTCTCTAAAGAGAACAACGTAGTTAGCCTGTCCCTTAGACTCTATGTTTTAGATACCAGATGTTTGCACAGAGATTTTTGGCAAGAGCTGGATTACATATAATTCAAGATTCAATTCTTTGTTTCTATAAAATCAATCCTGTGAAATGGTTAAAAGAGCAATACCTTTTATTTTTATAGCTGTTTAAGTTTTACAACTTTTTTAAAAAAAGTATCTTCTCTTATCTCAACAAAACCCTGGGTTACAGGCATATATATTTTTTTCCATTTTACAGATAAGAAAACTGAGGCCTTTAGAGAAAAGTGAATTGCTTGAGATCAGTTTATTTATTCAACTGACATTAAATATGTATTTAGTGCCTTCTTTTGTTTTCATTCCAGGTACTGTGCTTGCAGGGGCAATATGTTGATAAGTGACTCGAAGTCAGATGGGGTCTCTAGGCTCTCCATAAAATCTCTCTTTCTTCAACCAGGTTATCTTACTTCTACCTGCAAGGCCCAGCACAACCATCATCTCTCAGGCAAGCCCAAACTTCTACAGAGGTATCTCAGATACGGCATCAAGTAACATTTACTGAAAGTTTGTCTCTATTTTTTATTCAAGATCAGGAAAATGTTAGTCTTTTCTATTGGTAAGGAACAATCCTGTTTTTCACTTTATTTCCTCACATAATTGTGAATGTGTACAGCAAAATCTCTAGAGGTAGAGTAATAGTCAAGTCTGTGGTCAACCACTTGCCAAATTTGCAAAGTATGGATATATTATTTTATATACCCAAGACTCAAATGTTCGCAACTGTAAAAAATATATATTAGTACTATCTATCTAATGGATTTTTGTGAGCATCATATTATTTTCAAAACACTTAAAACACCTGACATACAATAAATGCTCATTAAAACTAAATACTTTTTAAAAAGTGCCTCTCGGTATCACAGCAGCACACGTGAATCTCAGCTTACATTATAAGTTAGTATTCTCTAATTTAGCTTAATTACCTACTCCAAATCCATTCTGCTTAGATGCATAAACACATAACCTAAGTTCTCACCTCTATGTCACAGTTATGCTAGAGGCCTGAAACTACCTATGGTGGCAAGCTCTTGATAAGAAAGGAGGTTGGGGACATAAGGTCCTTTGTCATTGACCAGCTCTGTTAACTGCTATTATTTTTCGTGCTACCCTACAGCAGGGAAATAATGGCCATGCTGCCTCGAATTCTCTCTGCTGAGATGTCTTCTGTCACCATCGCTCTCTTGGGCCTTGCTACATCTCTATTCTAGGACCCATATATTTTCATGCACTTTGTCTTCCATTGTTTTACTGTCCAAAGTAGTCTCTTTGTAGACAAGAAAAATATTCTTTATCCCTCGTCTTGGTCTGTTTTCTGTTGCTTATAAAAGAACACCTGCAACTGGGTAATTTATAAAGAAAAAGAATTGCTTTATTATGGTTTTGGAGGCTGAGAAGTTCAAAGTTGAGAAGCTGCATCTGGCAAGGGCCTTCTTGCTAGTGGGGACCATGCAGCATCCCAAGTGCTACAGGGTGTCACATGGTGAGAGGGTTGAGTGTGCTTACATGCTAACACACTCAAGTCTTTCTTACTCTTTTTACAAAGCCACTAGCCATACTCTCAAGATAGCTTATTAATCCATTAACACATTAATCAATAAATTAATCCATTCATAAGGGGAGAGCCCTTATGACCCAATTATCTCTCAATACTGCCTCAGTAGGGATTAAATTTCAACTTGAGTTTTGGAGGAGTCAGACACTGAAAATAAAGCATCTCTCATCACATTGGTTTTAAATCATGTTCTCACTTTAGTGCTTAATTTTTTAGAAGGAAAAAAGCCACAAAATATGTTATATGTTTCTCTTCCCTGAGCCATCTTCTAAATAAAGGAAAGAGGGAAAGATATTATCTAATGGCCCCAAATACGATTTCCACTCAAAATTCTGGTTCTTCAATTCTGGGACCTTGTGTCTGAGAGTATCACCAACTGTGGGTAGATTTCCCTGGTGCCTCTGCATGCTTCACCTCGGTGGAGAAGTAGCATTGATTCCCAACCATCTGCCATGTGCCTCTGCCTGCCTTTACAGGAACATTCCATTCCTCTCCTCTCTGAAATGCCTGGCTCCAGCCAAATTCCTATGTATGATTTTTGAGACTTAACCATAAACAGTTACATTCTTTCTCCTGCAGGCCTCATTGAGGAACACTGACCTCCCCACAGCAGGCTTGGAGCACAGAGAGTAAACTGCAGTCTCTGAAAGTACTTGTAGTCAAGGACACAGGCCCTCCTAGCTGGCCAAGCTGTTAACACTCAACTGTTTCCCTATCTCAGGTGCCTCCATTTAGAGGCTTTATTTATTTATTTATTTATTTATTGAGACAGAGTCTCGCACTGTCACCCAGACTTGAGTGCAGTGGCAATCTCAGTTCACTGCAATCTCCACCTCCCAGGTTCAAACAATTCTCCAGGCTCAGTCTCCCAAGTAGCTGGGATTATAGACACCTGCCACCACGCCTGGCTAATTTTGTATTTTTGGTAGAGATGGAGTTTCCCCATGTTGGCCAGGCCAATCTCGAACTCCCGACCTCAAGTGATCTACCCACCTTGGCCTCCCAAAGTGCTGGGATTACAGGCATGAGCCATTGTGCACAGCCCAGAGACCTCTTTATAGGGTGCCTTCATTTGAGGCCTCCCCCAGATGCTTCTGCTACTAAGACATCCTTTTGGGGATTGGGGTGAATCTTGAGGTCACTTTTCCCCATTCTCAGTACTCAGCACTTTTCCACCATGAGCTCTTCCTTTCCTCCTTTTTGTCAACCCAACGGTCCATGAAATGGCACAGCCTTTGGTTCAAGGCTTCCTTGGGAGTGAGACAATCCCCACATGGGTGCTGATCCACTGACCTGGAACCATTACTTGGCGGGAGGGTGCGGGGGAAGGGGCGATGAAATGATGGAGAGCTGCCACTTGTTCCCGTTTTATATCTTGTTTAGACTATCACAGTGCTTAAAGGTATGACTGCTACTTTCATTTTGGCTTGTTGCTTTAATTGGCTTTCTCCAGCTGAGCTCAGCTCTTGACAACCTCCAATGCTTAAAACAGATCCAGACTTCAGTCTGTTCTATACTCCTTAGAACTATGTTCCTACTACCTCATACACATTCCTTATACCTGATACTGTTTCTATGGCCTCTTCTCCATCCTCTGTATATGAATCTGAATTCACATACCCGAAAAGTTGGCCCTGCTCCTCTGCAGCTAACAGGGACCTCACTAGTGCTGCCATGAGACTAAAATATGTGGTAAAGATTTTTCTCCCAACTACACCATTTTTCATTTATTAAAAAAATACATATGCCTTAGATATTGTAAAATTTCCTTTATGTTTTGGAAACATAGGAACCAAATTATATGGGCCTATTATCTGTAGGTAGTAATAGCTTCAATTTTTTTTCTCCAAGGAATTTCTTATGCAGTGGTTGTGAAGAAATTTGTATTTGCTTTAGAATCAAAGAAATATGGGTTCTTAGCTCAGCTCCTCCACTTCCAGCTTTAAGTACCCTGATTCTCAATTTTCTTAAATGTAAAAATGGTTATTAATACTCCCCACAGGGTTGTTAGTAAGTAAAATCAGATGGCATATGTAATGTGTTTAGGGATGCACTCACCCAAAGGTATCCACTCAACAAATGTTAATAACATTTTGTTCCCTTAAATTGAGAGTAAACAAATATGCATAAGAGAGATTATTAAAATATTTTTAATAAAAGAGAGTTTTTATTAATTTATTATCTTAATCATAAAATAACCTGTTGTCTATTGATTTTCAATGACACTGTCCTAAGATGCTCATCAAGTTCAATTAATCATAAATGCATTCTCAAATGGCATTTTAAATTAATGTTTTAGGTAGGTTATCTGTAATGTTTATTTAGGTGTTGAAGAATAACTGTTCAAAAAACTTTTTTAGTAGAGTAGTTACAAAAATGTTCTCTCTGATACTAATTGGATGACAGCTACAGCCACATTTTAAGCCAAATTTAGTTCTTAATAATAAAGCATGTCATTACTGTACAGTGGGATTCATACCTTTCTATGTACAATGATATAGAGAAATCATTTTGGTTCCTTTGGACCAAAGTTTATCAGAACTTGCATAGGTAAGCAAAAAGACAGCATAAGGAATCATGCAGTTATATACCTTGCTAAATTAAAACCGAAAGTCTCAAATACTTTATTCCCACTCTGAAACTTGATACTATTTGGGTACTGCATTTGAAAAATAAGGCAACGTTAGCCAAGATGGTAGAGCTTGACCAAAAGATATTCCCCATGTATGGAATTGATGAAATGTTAATGACTGTTATCGATAATCTTATCAGCTATCTCATTGAAATGAGGCAGAGTATAGTAGTCATTCTTAGTAGAATTCCACGTAAAATTT
Organism: Theropithecus gelada; assembly: GCF_003255815.1. Lineage (NCBI taxonomy): Eukaryota > Metazoa > Chordata > Mammalia > Primates > Cercopithecidae > Theropithecus > Theropithecus gelada. The sequence goes on along the minus strand of NC_037672.1, from coordinate 81,086,047 downwards.
GTTTGCAACCAACGAAAATTTAATAAAATTTTAATTAAAAATAACTTGTTAAGCAAAATAATATCTGAATGGCTATACATTAAAATGGTTCTAGAATTTAATGTAATTAGACATTAGCTTTTAGTTCTCAAACCCACACTAGGTCTTCAGCTCCACGGAGAGAATGGGCTTTTGTAATTACTGATCTCTGGATTATACCTCCTTCTCACTTTTATTCTTCCAGCAATAGATACAGCAGAGGCTTCCTATAATTTGAAGTCTAAGTAAAGCCACTTTCTCCCTTTTTTTTCTCAAACCCCTACAACATTTTTATAACTAATTCCTTGCAATATATTATCTGTTAGAATATCTACTGTAGTTTCTGTTTCTTGCCTGGATGACGGCAGATGTGTTTTAATAAACAATGGGTGATATTTGCCATGACGTAGTCTGTATCTACCATAAGCAGATTACATCTAAGAAGTAAGGAATAATGTCTGTTGAAATTAAATTAAATTAATTTAATCTGGTTAGTTGACAAAGTAATTCTCCAAACATTGTTTTATTTGATTCTTACAATGATTAAAATGTAAGAACATAAAAATATGTTTGAATATGCAAATATATATGTACAGTACTTGAGATTAACTGATCTGCTTATAATCATACAGCTAATTTATTTACGGAATAACTAAGATATCAGGAAGTATCTTTAGCTGAAATGAATTTGAGTATTCTAAGCATAAAAATCGTTATTAAAATAATATTGGGTAACTCATAGAATTATTGTAAAACTCTGGTACCAGGCTTGGAAGATAAGCGATGGCAAAGGGAAGCTGGACAGAAAATTGTATAAACACTTACCTACCAAAGTCATACTATCTGGGATTGAATCCCAACTCTGCCACTTAATTACTGCCTTGTTTGGAACAATTTGATTATCTTTTCTATTCCTTATTACTTCATGTGTGCAATGGGGATAAAAATAGTGCTTACCTCAGATAATTTTTATAAGGAATACATGAGTTTAATCAATGCACAGTGTTTTAGAACAATACTGGGGCTACAGAGAGATCTCAATAAATATTAAATGAATAAATGAAAAATCTTACCATTCTGGGGACAACAAACAAACTCTGAACTAGTTTCTACACTTTTCACTACCAGACATTGCAAGCTGCTACTGCACAGCTCTGTCTGAAACTGGAAACGACACGTGATTTTTCCCTCCATCTCCATGATACATGCCCACTGTCTCTGCCTACATTACCAAGTCCTGATTGCTGATAACGAGGCACATATTCATGCTTTCACTGCTGTAAATGTCCAAAGGTCTTGCTTAGGTTCTAAAATTGCAGGTAGATTCTAGCTAACCAAGGTCCATAGAGTAGATAATTACACAGACATAAGAAAGGGCTTCATATGATAGTCAGGAGAAAAAAGGAAGAGAAAAAAGAAATAGACAGATGTTCTCTAAAGCTACTTAATATCAAAGGCTGGGTTTTTAATTCTGAGGATAAAAAGATACGTAATCCATCATTATTACATAACAATACACATATTGGGGATGGGAATAGTACTTTACTCATCTCTTTTGCAAGATGAACAATATAATTTTAGTAACAGTCCATAGTTAAAAATGTCTTTATAATTCATATGCAGGTTCTATTATTTTACATGTGGATAAACTGAACAGATTAGACTGTATTTTTCTTCTTTGTTGTCTCTTTGTGTCTAATTCTACTGCTTTCCCATGTTTCTGGGCTATAATTTATTAAAAAAAAAAAGCTGATAGACATAGTGAGTCAAAATAGAGAAATTTTTGTAATATGTTAACCAGTAAACTCAGTGAATCAGGTATAATCATTGAGTAACATATTAATCTTGCCTGGAAGATTGTTTCTTTACCTCAAAGTTTGTAGCCTAGCTGAATTTTATTGCACATAAGCAGGACTTAACACCTCTCTCTTTGTTCATTCTCTTTTTTCATCTCCTCTCCCAATATATGAGATAGGTAGTATCTTGCAATAATAGCACAAGAGCACAAAATGTGACTCCACAAGGAGAAGCCTGATATATTTACAAATATGCCAGTATTTAAATATGCAAATAAGTACACTAACAACCATCTCTTTTGAAATCTATGCGTTACTTTAATGATGATATTGGTGTTTGAACACATCTGGAACTCCTCTTCCAAGAATTGCTTCTTAATTAGTTTACAGCCTACAAATACATTTTTTTCTAAATTATATTTCATTCATTATACTAAGCATACAAAGATATTACTAATAATAATACAACTTGATTATGTTATTTATTAGATTTGGTTTTGAGTAACTTTTTTTTTCAGTTAAAAAATCCAATCCATGCAACAAAAATATTTTTCCACTAAAAAGGATTTTATTTTTTGCTTGGGAAATAATTCCTAAGTATATATTTTGTTATGTGACTTTTTAGAATCAGCCTTGTCTGACTATACCACATTTTGTGGTGGTATTATTCACAAAATATGAAATTAATCTATTTGCTTTAGCACACATATCATTTGAAACTAACTTAAGGTCATAAACATCCTGTCCGATTGATTGTTAGTCCTAGTTCCTAGTTAAATCACAATACATACTTACCAAAGAGAAAAAATACAATATATGGCAAAAGAGAAAAGAGAGGAGAGAAAACGGAGAAAAATAAATGATATAGTCCTACCATTACACAGGAAGCTATTTAACCCCAGAACCTTCATTTCTCCTGGCTAGATTTCTCTGAGAGACAACATCTTGAAAACTAATTCCATTTCCTTAGAACTCTATAAAGGCTTCAATTAAATTGTGTATGTACACAGAAGCTGAACCAAAGGTCACCTACCCAAGCAAACAGGGAAAACACATAATTGTAAAACATTCAATAAATGTGTTTTAAACAAGTGCAGAATACACCAGGTTAACTTCCAAATTATATAGTAGAGAAAGCAGCTAGCCTAGAATGCTGACATAGTTATTTTCCCTTCCTCAACGTCTCTTTCTAATAGAGTCCATGATGTGTCTTAATCATTAAGAAATTCCCATTATTAATTAATTTGCTTCTTTAAATTCCAATGAATCATGTCCATTAGCTTAACCTAAGAAGCATATTATTAAATATGGTATGATTATCATTGGCTTTGAACTTCTGAAGACCCCAAAAATAAAAAACTTGTTCAATGATTCTTTAAGTACCTGGTGTCCTATGTTGTGTTTTGGGTCACTGAAATATACATACCATTTCATACTCAAACAAAAACCCATTTCAACAAACTTACGAACGAAAAAATGGGTAAATGGAAAAAATAACAATTTATTTTCACAGCAATTGTTTTCATAATATGAAAGAGAAGAGAGCTGCCAGTTCCTCTAACTTTATTTGCAGCATTTCAAAAGCCAAACTTATTTTGTTTACTTTATTTGTGGTGAAGTATTTGTTTTCACAAGGCCATGGCAATAGAGACAAATAACATCTAACTATAGGGCATCACACTGCAGGCTTACAGCTTTATTATCTCATAAGTATGAAAATAGAAATTGAACTCATATTTTAGAAAAGTTAGTCAATTTCTAAGGTGTGTAAGGACAATAATTTTACAAGCAAATATTACATACTTGTCCACTGATTAGAAAAAAAAATGAGAGGAATGTTAAGTTTCATTAAGTGGTGGTGGGTGATTAAACAAAACTTAAAAGAAATATAACACTTTTAAAAATAATACCAGAGCTTAAATATGTAAAAATGAAAGACTGTATTGTTAGACATGTTCAATTTAGAATGTATTTCCTGAAGATGTTTAAGGTCTGCGTACTGTTATATATTAAAGAGTGGCAAATCACACAAGACAATGAACTGAGACGAACACCTTGCTTTCTCTTACTAAACTAACCTAGAGAATTTATAGAAACCAGAAACTTGGATTCCAATAATTAACAAAAATTAATGACAACAAAAGCAGTAACAATAGAAATTACAAGCCCTTTGGATGCAGAAAGAATGAGGGCTAGTGTACCCCTCCAACCCAGGTGTGAGGACAGTCATGGGTGGCAGGAAGAGACTGCAAACGTAGATTACAGCAGCAGTAGGCATCCAGACTTGAAGGGTGGAGTTCTTGGGAATTCAACTCGCTTAAATGATATAATTTATTTTACACATAAATTAGGACACTTCCACTATGTTTATATTATTATAACTTTATAATTATTATATCAATTGATATGTTTCTAAGAACGAATGAGAAAACCGAAAATCCAAAAATAGTTAAGGGTAGCTAATTTTCTTATTGAATCGACTAGACCACTTGCATAGCACTTATCATGTGCAAGACATTGTGGTGGATAGTGCCAGTGAGATAAGGTGATGATTTTTGTGAAAAAAAATTCACAGCATAGTAATTTAAAAAAAAAAAAAAAAGTACTAAGTACTGAAGTTCATGAGGGAAGCAGAATGGGATGAACCAGAAGACCATGAGAATTCCTTCCTCCACTGCTCCTCCTACAAATAACCAGGAAGGTTGGATTACAGAATGGAGACACTGGCTCTCCGAAGGGGTTTATAAGGACAAGTCAACCTAAGATGTTCCTTGGCATGTTGTTGTCATGGGGTCCTCTATCCTGGCATTCAGTGTTCACTTGTCCCTAATCCTCAACAGACCAACACAGAGTAATGCTCGGTTTGAGCCCTTCCCAATACACAATCGAGAGTATAGCTGAAACTTCTTCCTAGAGGAACATGAAGTCACGGGTAAAAGTTACTGGACACAGGAGTTACATACCTTAAATATAAAATATATTCCTGGAAAAATTGTCATTCAATGCAGAGTTACTGAAACAAATTCACATATAATTCAAAACAACAATAATATATCATTATTGTTATTTAAAATTATAATGTATCATTTATACTTAGAGGATAAGAGAAGATAAGAGAATAATTAAATCAGAAAATTACAGTAATGAATCAGAAAAGAAGAAAAATGACATGAAACAAATAAAACAATCTATTGTATAAATAGTAAGATGGAATCTGCTGAAGAACAAGTAATCAGATGCATGAAGGAGGAAGGAAAGGATAAAGTGGATCTATAGAGACAGATGGATAAGCCACTCAGATAGTAGGGGTGCCAGAAGAACATAAAAACACACAGATAAAAGACAAAATATCCCAAATATAAGCAATCCATACATTGACAAAGAGAACAAATATGGTGAAATGTGAAAACACAAAGATAGAAGAAAATATATAGCCTGCAGACAGAGCAGATCACCTGTAAAAGTATGAGTCAAATAATGTCAGATGTCGCTGGCTACACAAAGACAGCATAATATTTCCAAAATATTAAAGGAAAATAATATTGAGCCAATTATTTGATAGCCAACTTAATTATAATTTAAATAGATGACATAATAATAATAGCAACAACAATTCCACACAAACAGGACCTCAGAAAATATGCTGTGCAGGGATCTGAATTGGGAATGTTTTTAGAAGAAGGACTCAAGTAACAAAAGAACTCAGAGAACCTAAATATTTGAGCTGGTACTTGAATTTAACTCAGACTGTTTATAAAGTTCTATTCTTTCTACTCCACCATACTGTCTCTAAAATTAATCGCAATATTATATATCTTTAATGTCTTTGTAGGTAAAGCATGGTACAGAAGCAAAAACTATAGCAGTGGTTTTAAATTTTTAGTAGGAGTTATAGAATTCAACTCACCTAAATGATATAATTTATTTTACACATAAATTATGATACTTCCAGTATATTTACATTCTTATAACTTTATAATTATTGTATCAATTGATACGTGTCTAAGAACGAATGAGAAAACCGAAAACCCAAAAATAGTTAAGGGTAGCTAATTTTCTTATTGAATCTTCTAGACCATTTGCATAGCACTTAGCATGCGTGAGACATTGTGGTGGATCGTGCCAGTGAGATAAGATGATGATTTTTGTTAAAAAAAATCACAGCATAGTGATTAAAAAAAAAAAAAAGGAAGACAATCAAAGACCAAACTTTTTCAAGTTGTCTTTACTCTTTTTTCCCAGCCTATATGCATAAATTTTATTTGTTCACTGTCAAAATGTACCCTAAAGACAACTCCTTCTCCCAATTCCACTGGCACCACTACAAAAGTCTTCAAACTCTTTCTCTACATTGAAGTTTCTCTTCCTTTTATATCTTTGCTCGATATTAGCTACAGTCATCACGTGATGGCCTCTTCCTACTCAGTTTTCTTCAGTGGCATTCCATACATTGAAATGAGCACTTTCTACATGCACAGCACTATTTTTAGTTCTGACTTGCACTAACTCACTTGCTTCTGAAACATATCTATGATCCTGATAAGTAAGTTAAGGCATAGAGACATGAAGCATTTTGCCCAAAGTCATCTAACCAGTAGGTGGCAGTCAACTTTGAAGTCCGTGGACTCTGCTTCAGCTCTATCCAAACTGCCTGATTGTGAATGGATACTTTCCAATAGTCCTTTTCTTCTGCCTTCTTAATAGTAGATTCCCACTCTTAGCTAGACATGTGGATGCTTCAAAAACCATACTCCCTAACTGCTGTCCTAGCTCATTGCAGCCATGTGCCTAAGTTATGAGAGAAAAAAAAAAGTAAGAATTGTTTTGAGGCAGGTTGCCAGATATCTAGAGTGTGCCTTAGACCCTTCTTTTTATTGTTCCCTTTCCTGATTACTGGGATGCAGACAACGACAGGTGCTTTAGCAGACATCTTGGAGTGGAAAGAAGATATACACCTTAAGGATAAAGGAGAAGGTTTAGAAGGGCCTGGGTCCATGATTATACTAGCCCTGGCTATCTTAACTCTAGATTTCTCTCACTTGAGGAAAATACTCTGTCTTGCTAAAGAACTGGCATTTGACATTTTTGATAACATGTAGCCAAACTAATACCTAACTATAAAACATTCAAGTAGAAATATTGAATATTTAAGTTTGACATAAGAGGAGTTAAGGTCATTTATATTAGATATGATTTTGTTATAGAGCCTGAGATATAAATATCAAGTAGATATTATTCAAAGGCACAGAATGAAATCAATTGGAATATGCACAGGCATCATTATCACATTTCTTAGACAAACCAATGAGGTCAACGCATGGGTGATATCACTATTTATAGTACATGATATGGTTTGGATTTGTGTCCCCACCTGAATCTCATGTCGAATTGGATTAGGGGCCCGGTGGGAGGTGATTGAATCATGGAGGCGGATTTCCCCTTTGCTGCTCTTGTGATACTGAGTGAGCTCTCACAAGATCTAATGGTTTAAAAGTGTGTGGCACTTCTTGTTTCACCCTGTCTTGTGCCCGTGTGAAGAAGGTACTTACTTCCTCATCACCTTACACCATGATTGTAAGTTTCCCAAGGCCTCCCAATCATGCTTCATGTTAAGCTTGTAGAAGTATGTGTGAATTAAGCTTCTTTCCTTCATAAATTTCTCAGCTTCAGGTAGTTATTTATAACAGTGTGAAAGTGAACTAATACAGTAAATTGGTACCAGGAGTAGGGCATGGCTATAAAGATACTTGTAAATGTGGAAGCAACTTTGGAAATTGGTAATGGGCAGAGGTTGGAGAAATTTGGAAGGCTCAGAAGAAGACAGGAAGATGTGGGAAAGTTCAGAACTTCCTAGAGACTTGTTGAATAATTTTGACCAAGATGCTGACAAGGATATGAACAATGAAGTCCAGGCTGAGGCGGTTTCAGATGAAGCTGAGGAACTTATTGGGCACTGGAGTAAAGATCACTCTTACAATACTTTAGCAAAGAATGGTGGCAATTTGTCCCTGCCCTAGAGATCTGTGGAACTTTGAACTTGAGAGAGATGATTTGGGGTATCCAGAAGAAGAAATTTCAAAGAAATAAAGCATTCCAGATGTAGCCTGACTGCTCCTAATAGTGTATAGTCATATGCATCCACAAAGATGTGATCTGAAATTGGAACTTATATTTAAAAGGGAAGTAGAGCATAAAAGTCTGGAAAATTGCAGTCTGACCATGTGGTAGAAAAGAGAAACTCATTTTCTTGGGGGAAATTCAAGCTGGCTGCAGACATTTGCCTAAAGAGGACCCAAATGTTAATCACCAAGACAAAGGGGAAAATGTCTCCACGGCATGTCAGAGATATTCAAGGCAGCCCCTCCCTTTAGAGACCCAGAGGCCTAGGAGGGATAAATGGTTTTGTGGGCTGGGCCAAGGGCCCCACTGCTCTGTGCAGCCTTGGGACATGACACCCGGCATCCCAGCTATTCTAGCTGCAGCCATGGCTAAAAGGTGCCAAGGTACAGCTCAGGCCATGGCTTCAGAGGGTTCAAGCTCCAAGTCTTTGTGGTTTCCACGTGGTGTTGGGTCTACAGGTGTGCAGAAGGCAAGTGTTGAGGCTTAGAAGCTTCCATCTAGATTTCAGAGGATGTATGGAAACACCTCGAACTCCAGACAGAAGTCTGCTGCAGCGGCAGCCTCTACTATGGCAGTGCAGAGGGAAAATATGGGGTTGGAGCCCCCACACAGAGATCTTACTGGGGTCCTGCCTAGTGGATCTGTGAGAAGAGAACCACCATCCTCCAGACCCCACAACGGTAGATCCACTGACACCTTGCACCGTGCGCCTGGAAAAGCCACAAGCACTCAATGCCAGCCTGTGAAAACAGCTTCAGGGGCTGTACCCTGCAGAGCCACAAGGGTAGAGTTACTTAAGGCTGTGGGGGCCCAAAAGGGCATACCCTTGCATCAGTATGCCCTAGATGTGAGACACGGAGTCAATGGAGATTATTTTGGAGCTTGCCCCTTTGCCCTCTCTCTCCTGCCACCAAGGTAGATAAGGTGCTTGCTTCTCCTTTGCTTTCCACCATGATTGTAAGGTTCCAGAGGCCTCTCAGTTATGTTTCCTGTTAAGCCTGCAGAACTGTGAGTCAGTTAAACCTCTTTCCTTCATAAATTACCCAGTCTCCGGTAGTTATTTATAACACTGTGAAAAACAAACTAATACAGGATACTCTAAGAAAGCTAAATGTAATATGTTTACAATTTCTGTGATTGCTATCAAAGTCAATCGTAGTATGTGCTGGGTACTGTTACACATCTCACAGGGATTGATGTATTTCAGATTCTCAACACCATCAGGAGGTAGATTCTAATTCTGTCTCCATTTGAGAGATGGGAAATTAAGGCTCAGACAGGTGAATAACTAACCAAAGATCAAAGTATCTGTAAGCATTGAAAGTTGAAGTTGAACCCCAATCATCTGGCAGCATGTACATCCCTGTCTGGTGCCTCTCATCAGAGACTGCATAATTCTGTGTCATCATGATTACTTGTTTAGTATTTACTTTGAGATGTTCTCCAGGCCAGGAATCAAACCTTATCAGCAGAAACTCAACAGCCAGTGAAGTGCCTGATACTCAGGATCTGAATAAATACTTTTATTTTGAGTTTTTCAAATTCATACAAATGTATAGGGTATAAGTGCAATTTTGTTACATGCATAGAATGTGTAACGGTCAAGTCAGTGGGTTTAGGGCATCCATCACCTGAATAAAATACATTGTACCCATTAAGTAATTTTTCATCATTCCCCCTTCTCCCAACTCCTCATCCTTCTAAGTCTCCACTCTCTATCATCACACACCCTATGTCCTTGTGTATGCATTTTTGTGTGTGTGTGTGAGACAGGTTCTCCCTCTGTCACCCAAGCTGGAGTGCAGTAGTACGATCCTGGCTCACTGCAACCTCCGCCTCCTGGGTTCAAGCAATTCTCCTGCCTCAACCTTCTGAGTAGCTAGGATTACAGGCATGCATTTCCACACCCGGCTAATTTTTGTATTTTTCAGTAGAGACGGGGTCTCAACATGTTGGCTAGGCTGGTCTCGAACTCCTGATGTCAAGTGATCTGCTTGCCTTGACCTCCCAAAGTGGTGGGATTACAGGCGTGAGCCACTGCGCCCAGACGTGTATGCATTTTTTAACTCACTTTTGAGAACATGTGACATTTGTCTTTCTGTGTATGATGTATTTCACTGAAGATAATGACCTCCAGTTCTATTAATGTTGCTGCAAAAGACAGTATTTCATTCTTTGTTATGGCTAAATAATATTTCATTTTGTATGTACACCACATTTTCTTTATCCAGTCATCCACTGATGGACACTTAGGTTGATTCCATATATTTGCTGCTGTGAACAATGTTGTGATAAACTATTGGGCAGAGACCCAACAGTAGGATTGCTGGATCAAATGGCCATTCTTTTTTTCATTATTTGAGACATCTCCATATTGTTTTCTATAAGGATTGTACTAATTTACATTTCAACTGAGAGCGTATAAGCATTCCCCATTTTCCCACATCCTCACTAACGCCTGTTATTTTTTGACTTTTTAAATAATAGCCATTCTAACTGAGAAAGACAATAACTCATTGTAATTTTCATTTGCATTTCTCTGATGATTATTGACCTTGATTACAGTGGCACAATCTTAGCTCGCTGCAACCTTGAGCTCCTGGGCTCAAGCAATCCTCCTGCCTCAGCCTCCAAGTAGCTGGGACTACAGAGTAGCTAATTTTTACATTTTTTTTAATAGAGATGAGGTCTTAATATGTTGCCCAGGCTGGTCTCAAACTTCTAGCCTCAAGTGATCCTCCCCGCTTGTCCTCCCAAAGTGCTATAGTTACAGGCATGAGCCACCACACTTGGCCAGGAAAATCCATGTCCATTCCCAACATCAAAATTTTAAAGATCTAATATTTAAATTATGTTTTTAGGCTGAAGTAAATCTATTCCTTATCATCAGCTAACTAAACTAACAAGTAATTCACATAGTACCCTGCCTAACACAATCAAAAATGATCCTGGAATTTTCATTTAGGACCATAAAATCTGTATACATTAAGTATTAAAGTCTGAATTCAATTAAAATATGCAACTTGATTACAACATAATATAAAAACTTTGCTCCAGGTAAAAACCTGCCAATAGCACCTCTCAGATGTATACGGCTTTTTAAATATTACAGCAGCATGGCAAAAGATCATACCTTCAGTTTTAGTCTTGTGGATTTATAGGATATTGGCTTTCTTCCTCATCTGAATCCATTTTCTTTTTGTTCTGTGTCATACAGAGGACATTTCATTTATTTCAGCCAACTCTGAAAGATGCTGGGATGTTTTATTTTTCCTCATTGTTGCCCATTTGCTCAGCTTTATCCCCACTTCCATGCCTACATCCACAGAGTAAAACAGCTAGATTTTTGGAGATGCCAGTAAACTGCACAATCTCTTTACAGTAAATAAAAAGCCGTACACTATTCATTAGTCCCCTCTCTGTCTTTGTTCACAGAGTTGCATATGTGGAAGCAAAGACAACCAGTCTGTATTGTCAAAAAGTCAACTGCTTTCAAGCAGTTACCCTGGCTCAATTCCTACCTTCCAGCAGATGTATGACTATTTTCCCAGACCTCCATTACAAATCATAACCTGTAAACTGCCAAAGAGAGCCAGCAAATCCCAGACCAAATTCCTGAAACTGAAGAATGAGAGCACCCATGGAACTGAGTAACACCAGAGTAAGATTCCCAGTGAGATGCTCTAATTCTTACCAAGGTTTGTCTGTCCTGTTTCAGGCACAAATATTACTAAGAATTGCCAGGAGCTGGAGGAAACACTGGCAGAAATGGAAGAAGGCCTCCCACAACTTATTCAGAAAACCCTAATTAAATCCTCATGGGCTTCATTTGCCAAAATGTGAGCTTGATGAATGAATGTGATACATTATACACATTTAGACTTAGAAAATTTCCAAGTGTGAGCACCACAAGAAAAATAGCAGAAACGGTTTGCATGGCAAAATTTCCATTTATTTCTTTCTATAATGAGTTTTTTAAAATTGTGAGTATCCTTAGATCCCCAGAGGAAAGGCATTTTATTTTATTCAAGATTTCATTTCTTCAATTTGGACTTTGAATATACACTGCCAAGCCTCCACTAGTATCATCACACACATACTGCAGATTCCCCAATAGGATGCCTTTTCTGAGTTTTGTTACAGAGCCATATTTGATCTGTAGTAGCAGCAATGCTTTTAACACCAGCTCTTTTTCACTACTGTTATTCAGATGGAGTACTCACCACAGTTTAATATTTGTTGCCAATCCCTGAAAAATCAAAGCCATGTAATACAGACAAAGGGATTCCAGGTCGTTGGACACGATTTTAGGCTACCTCTGACAAAAGCAATAGCAGATTGAGAAAACATTTTTTTATTAAACACTTACATTGCCTCAGCATAGTCCTAAGCATTTTATATATATCAGGTCATTTAATTCTCTGGACAACTCCATGATACAGTTGCCATTACTACTGACTTTTTTTTTTTTTTTTAACACAGATGAGGAAATCGAGTCCCAAAAAAACTTAAATTAACTGTCCAAAATGACAGGAAGTAAGTAGTTGTGCCAAGATTCAAATCCAGGCTGTCTTTTCTCAGAGCCCAGTCTCTTAACTACAATATGCTGCTACCTCTCATTAACAGTGATAGCTAAGATTATTTAAGTACATTCTAGGTCTTTCCTAATTTCTTGGCAAAAGTGGGGTCACTAGTTTTAAACTGCTCATCAGACTGTGAAATAACCTTATCTTCCTGGGTACTGTGATTTGAATGTTGGTATCCCCCATCTCAAAATTAATATGTTGAATCTAACCCCCAAAATGGTATTAACAGGTGAGGCTTTGGGGACATAATTAGATCATGAGAGATGAGCTCTCATGAAAGGGATTAGTGTCCTTATAAAAAAAGAGGCCCAAGCAAGTTTCTATGCCTCTTCCACCATGTAAGGCAAGAGCCAAAAGGTGTGATCTATGAGAATGCAGACCCTCACCAGACTCTGAATCTGCCAGCACCTTGATCTCATACTTCTCCACCTCTAGAATTGTGAGAAATGCATTTCTGCTGTTTTATGTATTTTGTTATAGCAGCCCAAATGGACTAAGACTCTGTATATTCAATTGATGTTAAAGTGGTAGGACCTGGAGGTATGGTCTTCAGTTCATATTTTCACGGTGGGCTATAGGAATGAAGAGGCAAAAATATGATGTAGCTGTTTGAAAGGGGTGTCTTTGGTTCACACAACGAATATTTTCAGTTAACCATTCCCTTTACAAAACTGACAAAAATGGGACAAGAATGGAATTTGAATTTACTATGATGTACTATTTTGTTAATAATTATTTTATCCCATTTGGCAATCCCCTTTTGTATGTTCAGTTTAAAAGTTAAATATTAAATAAAGAAACAGTTTAAGCTATCTGAAGGAAAATTTAACCTAAATGCAATGTGGTTTATGTTCACTGCTTTTTATACTGGGATTATTCAAAAATTATTTAAATCATTGAGTTCAGAACTCTGATTCAAATTATAATTGGAGTGAGAAAATGGATAAGGAATCTCAAGATAGCATATGAGGAAAGAGGTATGAATATAGCAAGAGATAAATCAAATATTGCTTTAAGAAAGAAAAGAAAAGAATTTTCATTGCTTCTAGTGTATTAAAACACATTGGGGGTTTTGTATTATATCTGAGTATGAGTAAGAATAAGACAGGGGATGAAATTTCTCTGCTTGAGAAACTAATAGCAATGTGGAGATTTCCCATTTGGTAGCCTGGTGGAAGTAGTAAAGGATATCAGACTAGGAGGCTCAAAGAAGTGGTGACAAGCTGAGGTCTAATGAAGCACAATAGCAAGAAATTTCTCTTGGTATGGAAGACATAATAAACATTTAAGACAGTGGTTTCTACTTAAATTTTTTCCCTTAGGCTCTAATTATCCTTTACTCCTTTACTACGCCTTTGGTGAGTGTCTATAATATACAATAGCCTATGTAAGCGGTGATTTACAAAAATGAAGGGAGGGATCAAGCCATTTGGGCTTGGCATGACAGCGGTTGCAGGAGCTTAGAGTGATAATGAGAATGAGCTTAAAATGGTGAAATCAGATGCAGCACCTTCCTTGAGGAGGATTTCAAGACCTCTCATATTGATGACAATATAGAGATAATCCCAGAAATTTAGATCAGCTGATCTATCATCTATCTATATCTATGTATCTATGTATGTCCTATGTATGTAAGTATGTATCTATGTATCTATGTATCTATCTATCTATCTGTCTACCTATCTACTATGTATTATCTATCTATCATCTATCTATCTATAGCTATCTATCTATCTATCTATCTATCTATCTATCTATCTATCTATCATCTATCTATCGAGACAAAGCAGACAGACAGAAAGGGAGGAAGATAGTTTATTTTCCTTAGGGAATTTTAATTATTTTCACAAAGGGATGACAAGGAAAGATGCCCACCCTGCCCACTCCCACTACCTCACTCTCACTTCCACAAATTACTACGGAAAGAGATCAAATTAACACATGGAACTAGCACAGCAGGCAATTTCCACAGTAATCACTGCATCAAGACAGAGACCAAGATTCCAAACTAGAAATATAATAATCACATTATTACCTTTTCTCTAATAAAAACAATGACCTCAATCCAGTGGTTTTATTCAATATAAAATTTACAAAAATTATCTCATTCGGCTTTATATTTTTATGTTAATAATAAATTGTTAGCATGTACAAGAAGGAAAAGGAACCAATTTTAAATAAAGTTGTTACTTTTAAAGTCTGGCTGTATATTGGCTTTTATCTGGTAGCCGGGATGTCCATGACTACATGCATAAATTGAGTAATGAGATGTCTTAGTCCATTTTCTGCTGCTGTAACAGAATATTTGTGACTAGGTAACTTATAAAGAACAGATATTTATTTCTTACTCTTCTGGGGGCTGGAAGGTCCAAGATCAAGGAGCACATCCTGAGAGGGACTTCTTACTGTGTCATCTTGTGGCAAAAGGCAGAAGAGCAAAAAAAGAACAAAAGGGGGCTGAACCCACTTTTACAACAAACCTACTCTGGTCATTAAACCACCCCTGAGATAACAGCATTTATCTACCCATGAGGGCAGAGTCCTCATGATCTAATCATCTCATGAAGATCTCACTTCTCAGCATTGTGCATTGAGGATCACGTTTCCCACACATGAACTTTGAGGGAAACACTCAGTCAAAAGCAAGAGAATATATTTGTGAGCTAATTGTGGCATGATTTAGGTATATTAGAAAGAATAAAATCATACAGAACCAAGAGTTTTCATGTGGTAAATAAGAGCAAAAGAGAAAAGTACACAATGTTCTATTTGCACACCATGAAAACTAGGGGTTAGAGGTTTTTTATTTTTTTATTTTTTTAGCTTTAAATATATATTAGTGAAAAAAGAAGAAAAAGAGAAAAAAGAGAAGGAAAGTAAATGATAAAGGAAAAACTTATCTGCAAATTTCCACTTTTCAGGACTCATAAGGAAGTAAATGGCAGGCTAAGAAAATAAATGAAACTATCATCAAGACATAAAAAAATAGACTTTCCTAAATTCTATATTTGTATTAGAAGTGCATATCTTTGATTTCTCCCTTACTGCAGATGGATGGTGCTATATAAATAGACATAAAGTAAATAGTATCTACTGACGCAAAGTGCAGGTACGTCAATGGCTGACTTGCTAGGGACAGCACCACCACTCATGGCATAGAAATAGAAAATGACTATTGTCTATGATTAAAACAAAACCACAAACAAAAACACGTGTTTTCTAACTGAGTGAAAGCACATGTCAGGTAGTGGATATAACTATTGTTGGAGTTTCATGTTTCTAAAAAATAAAAAGTTGTCTCCTTTCCTGTGTCCTGGCCCTTCCTTTGCTCTAGTTACTGTTATTGAAGACTCCATTTCTGAGCTTCTGCAAGGGTGAGTAGTCATTTCATCAGGAAGAACCATCCACACTTTCTCTTCTGGGCCTCAAATATGATATGCCAACAGTTTTGCATTCATCAACCCTGGAAGAAAGCAGGGCACTCTTTCAGTATATAAGTCCTATGTCTCTCCCCTCTCTCTACACACAGTAATTTGGAAATGGAGAATTAATAGTTCATAATAATTTGTTTTATATTAAAATCCATAACCACAAATGCTAATGATGAATACCTTGTTTTTGCCTCTGTTATTTTCAAGACTGGTTATATACAACCACTTTAAAGAAGTGACAGCTTTGGCACTTTCCTGTAAAGTTAAATACATTACCGGGAGTGGTGGCTCATGTTTGTATTCCTAGCACTTTGGGAGGCTGAGGTGGATGGATCACATGAGGCCAGGAGTTTGAGACCAGCCTGATCAACACAGCAAAATCCCATCTCTAGTGAAAATACAAAAATTAGCTGGGCATGATGGTGCACCCTGTAATCCCAAGCACTCGGATGGTTGAGGCACAAGAATCACTTGAACCCAGGAGGTGGAGGTTACAGTGAGCTGAGATCACACCACTGCACTCCAGCCTGGGCAACTGAGCAAGACCCTGTCTCAAAACAAATAAAATAAAAAATAAAGTTAAACATATACCCACCCTATGACACAGCAATTTCACTCCTGAATATTTACCAAGGCAAATGAAAATATGTGCAGTCCCTCAAAAACTTACTAAAGATGTTCTTAGTAGCCTTACTCACAGTTACCAAAAACTATAAATGACCAAATGTCCATATGGAATATTTGAACAGTGACATACTACTTAGCAAAAAAGGAGATTAGATGATGATGATGAAGATAGATAGATAATAGATAGATAGATAGATAGATAGATAGATAGATAGATAGATAATAGACAGATACACACTTACATGGATATGTATCTTGTGTGGGTGTATATACACTCAACATAAAGAATACAATATAAATAAATTCCACAGATATTATGCAGAACCAAGGAAGCCATACCAAAATAAGTTTATACAATATGGTTTAATTTATATGATATTCTTGATCAAGCAAACAAAATATATAGTGGAAAAAATAGAAAAGTGGTTTTCTCCAGGAGTAGGCTGTGCTGGGCAAGTTAAGAGAACCATCAGCACAGCGAGCAGCATGAACCCCTCCAGACTGTGGTGCCCCTCTTCCTCTGCCATCCCACAACTGGCTCCCCAAGGACCTCCCACAGCCTCATGGTGATGCAGGAGGTCTTCACCACCAATGTCTTTCCCATCTGTCCTCCACTAAAAACACTAGTACAACTAGGCCGAGGACACTTGGTCAGGTAGGAGACTTTGAAACTCAGGTATCAAGAACTGAACCAGACGTGCATCTGGAAATCAAACTAATGAAATCGGTACTTTGTGGCTCTCCTGCTCACCCATGCTGTCTGGAAGAACCCAGTTGCATGTTTCCACGTTCCCCTGCAAGTAGGTGCCAGCAGCCTTTGTAACTTACCTGTGGGGGACGGGTGCTGAGCCCAGGTCTGCAGCAGGGCTCCCACGCAGCTTGCTGGCACCATGGGCCATTTGCTCTGTGGTGCTTTCCAGTTAGGAGTCAACCTGTTAGATTTTTTTTTCCTCTTTTGTAAAATGTAGTCAAGTCACATATAACCCACATCCCTCACAGGTTGCACAACTACCACACAAATACATTTCAAGTTTAATTACTTTTTTTTCTTTACAGAGTGAACCTTTTTGATTTTTATTTTATTGTTTTATTTTATTATTTTTTTTTTAATACAGGGTCTCACTCTGTGGCCCAGACTGAAGTGCGGTGATGAGATCTTACCCCATTGCAGCCTCGATCTCCAGGGCTCATCCAATCCTCCCACCTCAGCGCCCTAAGTAGCTGGGACCACAGGTATGTGTCACCACCCACACCTGGCTAATTTTTAAAATTTTTATAGAGATGGAGTTTCACTAGGTTTCCCAGACTGGTGTTGAACTCTTGACCTCAAGTGATCCTCCGGCCTCAGCCTCCCTGAAGTGCTAGGATTACAGGCATGAGCCGCCACACCCAGTCTGGATTTTTAAAGAAGCCTATTTGTGCTAGATTTAAAATATCTCTATTGAGTCTCTAGAATCTTCAAAAAATTACCTTTTGACCTGTCAGGCAAATTGATTTAAAACATTTCAAATGTTCTTTTTCTTAACTTCATTTGAACCAGCTCACATGGATGGGCACGTTATTGTGTGCTGACACAAGCGTCTCCAGGAAATTCAGTGTTGTACGCTCGACACCTGCTCATGGCCACTATGTCCCAAACTCCCTTTCCTGTGCTCAGCTTCCAGCCCACGCGGCAGGAGTTAAGGGACTTGGCTGGGCGGCCTTCTTGCTTTAGCGCCTGAGCCCTTCAGGGGCCTTAAATACAGGAGGGAACTGAGTGCTCTGCACAGCCCCTCCCTGGTGATCGCTGCAGTGCGAGGATACCTGCCTGTGCGGGGCCATTGTGCCATGACGGGACTCAGTTTAGGAATACTGTGTGCTAGGTTAAGATACAGTAAACTGTAAAAATGTATTTTATAGCCACGTGCTTAATTTAACATGTTTTGTATATATGATTTTTATAAATCTATTAAAACTTGTGTGAGATATGGCAAGGTTTCTCTTCAAACAGCCTGCTCAGCTTCTTATTCTCTTATTCCAAGTACCCCCTTCCCTTTCTTCTCCTTTTCTTCTTTCTGATTTTGCTGCATGCCCAGACGTGCCACAGCCCCAGGTCACATTTCTTTCCTTATTTGGGAATGGACTGGCTTTCTAGTCCTCTGTTGATGACCGCTTCCTCCTCTCCCCTCTCTCCCACCACGCACCCACAATATCTAAGAAAGTTTAAATGTTTAGTCAACCGGGTCTAGCTTAGATTGCGCAGTCAGATCCCAGCCAACGGGGAAAGGACACAGAGGCAGAAGTCACGTCAGGAATAAAAGATGCTACTCTTCTTTGTTCTATGTGCTTTCGTGGCAGTCAACCCTACGAGAAACAACCTTCTGTGCAGAAGTAAATTTGCTTTGCTGAGAAATCCTTTGAGTGCTCATTTTTCTTTATGACTTAGAGCTTTATTTCTAACGACTTCACTTAAATTAAAAAAAAAAGAGAGAGAGAGAGAGAACCATTTGGGTAATGATTGTTATTTGCCTACCATTTCTTTTTGTAACAGAATCTGATTGGCTGGTTGGTTGGCTGGTTGGTTGGTTGGTTGATTTTCAGGTTTCTGAGCCATCCCCAGCTCCAGGGAGGGATCCCGGAATGGCAATTCAAGGGGACCAAACATACTTACAGGAGGAAATTATAATCCATGCTTGGGATGGAACCTTCTGTCTTCCCCTTCCACTGGACATGAACAAACAAAACATTAACTTAGGTAAATCTAGTAGCTGTTTTGTATTTTTTATTTTTTTGCTTGCTTGTTTTTATTATTATTTTTAATTGACATAATTTTACATGTTTATAGGGTACAATGAGATATTTCAATACATGTTACAATGTGATCAAAGAAGCATAATCAGCATATCATCACCTCAAACATTTATCATTTCTTTGTGTTGGGAACATTCAAAATCTCTAGTAGTCCTTTAGGAATAAAATGGAAATCAATATCAAAGTGAAGTCTGCTTAGAATGATAAAAAAGAGAACCAGAAATAATTCCTGTTCTAGCCATTAATTCAGTCAGCTCTGGAAATTGCCCTACTCTGTACTTCTCCATATTAAAATATACAATTTTTCAAAAGTTTACAGCAGTTTGAGTGAGATACTCTGCTGTCAAAGCATACTGAATGGCATACTGTGGTTCTCCATTTGGGACTCCTATAAAATTATGTCACTTAAAATTATTTCACTTGGGTCTTGCAGTTTAATATTGCACCACACAAGATTTTCTTGAGTTTGAGGAACTTTACATATATCAGACTTCTAGATTATGACCTGCCCCAACTCATTAGACAAGAATAGCAGAAAGTTTACTCTTTGACCCAAAACTAGCATCTCTTACACATTTCCTACTCTATGTAAATGGAATCTGCATACTTCTAGTTCCTCTTACCAAAATTTCAGAATCATATTTGACTCTGTCTTTTTCCAACATCTATCAGAAAATACTGTCAGTTTTGCCTTCGAAATATTTCCAGTATTATTGTTATGCGGACTATTTTTCTTAGAGGCTGCATGATAAAGCATTTAGGAATGGCATCATGATTTTTCTATAAAGTACTTCAAGTAGTTTTTCTGTAAACTACTAAATAAGTTGGGTCACCTTAAATTTGTGTGTAAACCTACATGCTTACATGCATACAAAAATACTCAGAGGAAGATAAAGCAAGGACAGTGAAATAATAATTGGTTAATCTAAGTTAAACGCATATGGTTGCTTACTTTGTGGTTATTTCCACTTTCTGTAGATTAAAAATGTTAGAATATAAAGTTTGGGCAAAATGCTGATTCTAAAACATATGCAGAATTTTTCCAGAATCTAACCACTTATTACCACCCCTAAGCAACTCTACCTTCTTGTTCTTAGCCACTCTTCTCTTGCCAGGCTACTGAAGCAGCCTCAGAACTCTTCTCCCTGCTTCTGCTCATATGCCTCTATAATCTATTCTCCCTAGCAGATTAATCTTCTTCAAAATGACAATATACCACACTTATAATGGTGTAATATATGCTGTAAAATATTCCTATGGCTTTTTAGCTCACTCAGAGTAAAAGCCAAATTTCTGACCACAGCTAATTAGGCTCTTGGATCTGCCCAAGTCACCTCTGATCCTCTCTCCCATGACTCCTTTTTACCACTATACACCTGCCACTCTGACTTTCTTCTTATTGCTCCAAAAGAACACTCCCACTGCTTGCTCGTATTTCTTAAGTGAGAGAGCTACATAGTTTACTCCATCATTTCCTTCAAGTCTCAACTCAAATGTTAACCCCTCAGCCAAAAATTTCCTGATGGGATGTAGCAAAGGAAGTGAGCTCTCTACCACAGATGGTTTTCCTCTTCCATTCTTCCATGATGTTGCTGGTAACTGGCTGCCCAGACATGGACCACATTTCCTAACTCCCTTTGCATATAGCAGGTCCACTTAGCTGTATAACATGCAATGGAATGGAGGAAAAGGAAAGTAAGATCCACCACTCTACGCCTACTCCATAAAATCTCCTATCAGAACTCTACACTCTCTTCCCTTATTTGCCATATTGATGACCAATGGGGCACTGGAAGCCACACATTGAAGATGGTAGAGCCTCCATTAATCTAGGTCTCTGAATGACTTCAAAGAGCTGAGCACCCAACTGTCACCAACATATGCATTTGCATGTGAATGACAAATTTATATTTGGATAAGCCATTGAGATTTCAAGTTTGATCTGTTACAAGGGCTATTGTATGCTTTAAATGATATACCATCCTATATACAATAGAAAGCCCCTGATATCAAGCTAATATGCCACATATTTATCAGTTTGTTGTCTATTTTCCCCAGATCACAAATTGAATGATGTTAGCGACTTATATTGCTTTTGTTCCTTATGAATCATGATTACTTGGAATACCTACTTCTAGGTAGTAGAATCTCAATAAATATGCTTTAAATAGCATGCTGATTCTAACCAATTGAATGTGACTACCTGGAGCAATAGTTTGAGAAGGATTATGACAGTGCATCTGGACTAATATTAAAAGTTCTATGATGGATTAATAATTTCTATCATGGATTTGATAACAGAGCTGTGTGTGGTGGCCTTCTGGCTAAATAATTCATGCCCCAGTTCTAGAAATAGTACTCATTCAAAGGTATTCACAGACCTAGAGTTTAAAAAATAATGTAACAGAGTAGCTATTCTTGCTACTGATTCTGTAGAAGCCTTACTCATTTATTTATTCAACCTTCTTTGGCCTTTTATTTTGTATTCATTCTTTCAGCAAATAATTACTGAGGAACAATTCTAGTCATGGAAGATAGAGTGATAAACAAAATGCAGAGTTAAACAAAATGCAGAGATAAAGAATAATACAAAGACCCTGGGGTTAGTCTAGTGGAATAAACAGACTATTTAGATGATTTAATGAATAAATGAATTAATATCAAGTAGTGATATAAACTAATAGCAGGATGTAACATAAGCAAGGACTCTAGCTTTTGTTTCTGCCGCACTACTGAAATTTATCCTCTCAAGCCCACAAACAACTTTCCTTTTGTTAAATTCAGTGAAAATTTCTGTTTTCATCTTACCTGAACCATGAGCAGCATTTGATACAGTTTATTAGTCTCTTCTCTTTGGAACACTCTTTATTTGGCTTCCATGACACCAAATTCTGCTACCTTACTGCTTGCTCCACGTTTCTTTAGCTGGTTCCTTCTTCCCTTTTTGACCTCTTAGCAGAGTATTGCTCAGAACTCGGGCTTTAGACATTTTTTCTATATATATATATTATATCCTTAGTGAGTTCATCCAGTCATGCCATAAAAATGATGTATT
The DNA here is from genome assembly GCF_003255815.1 of Theropithecus gelada. Taxonomy (NCBI): domain Eukaryota; kingdom Metazoa; phylum Chordata; class Mammalia; order Primates; family Cercopithecidae; genus Theropithecus; species Theropithecus gelada. The sequence goes on along the minus strand of NC_037672.1, from coordinate 81,063,624 downwards.
TCCTGGTGACTCCAAAATCTATATTTCTAGTCTTGTCTCTCGAAATTCAGATGCATCCATCTTGACATCTTCACTCATATATCTAATAGCATCAGAAAGAACAATTCCAAAATTTAGCTTCTGCTGTGCTATCCCAGTATCAATCAAGATAAACTAGATGATGATGCAAAAGTAAGTAGCCCCAAAATCTTAGTGGTTTTGTGTAACAAAAGGTTATTTCTGGCTTTAGCTATATCTCCAACATAGATTAGCAGGGAAGTAGAATAATCATAGTTATTCATGTACACAGATGAAGCTCTGTTGCAACTCATGTACCCAGAGGCTCTATCTTACTATATACTTCCACGATCACTTCTGAAAACAATTGTAAATGTGTGTAGTACCATGCACAGGCCCTTAAAAGCTTTGAATGGTAAACAACCTCCATCACGTCTACTCATATTTTATTAGCTAAAACAAATCACATATACATGTCTATGTTCCAAATTTGTAAGTGCAATCCTTTTATTCTCCCAGAAGGAGGAGATTTGAAATATTTGAGAATATCTCAAATGTTATCCAACCACCCCATTCTGCAATAATCTGTTTTTATCACAGTCCAATCCATCTCCATAAAGGGAAGTTCCTTTCTTCTGGGTACTTGGACTCATTCTCTATTTCTCAGATTTTTCTCAAGTCCTGTTTCTTAACTACAAGCATATCTATTAGTTCTACCTTCACAATATATCCAGAATATCTTTACTTCTTACTATTTTCACTGTTAACACCATCACCACCTCCTGGATGACTACAAGATCCCCCTAACAGGTCTTTATGCTATTGCCATGTCCGTCTTCATTCTGTTCTTAACAAAGTAACTTAAGAGATCCAGTTCAAACTTCACTCATATTCCCTTTCTGTTCAAAACCCTACCATCTCAGAATAACATAATTTATTTTCTCGGGTTTTTGGATTTTGTTTCCTTTAGACCTCCTCTGTCTTACTATGATCTCCAAATTCTTACACCATCTAAACCTTTTTCTCCCTTTGTCTATTAATATGCTCCCTGTCAATCATTACTTTAGCTATAGTGGCCTCATCTATGGTTCTGAATGAAGCATGTTGGAATCTCAAGTCAGAGCTTTTTCATTTGTTGCTTCCTCCTCTTGGAGAGCTCTTCTGTCACATCACTGCATTGTGTGCTCCTTTATATCCTACATGGCTTAACTAAGTATCATTTTTCTTTTCATCTGCGGCTTCCCTGGCCATCCAACATTTCCTATTGCCCTTCCTCATTTATTTTTCACGCTCACTAACATAAATATTTTATATTTTATTTTTGTCCTTTGGTATTATGTATCTCCATGCTAGAATTTAATCTCCATGAGAACAAAGATTTTGGCATATTTTTGTATTCTGTACCCCAGTGCCTTGATAAGTATTTGGTACATAGTATGAGCTCAAAACACATATATTGAATAAAATTAAAAATTTTATAGAGAAATACAAAGCAGGTAAACAGAGACAAGTGACAGGTAGGGCTATTTCAGATTGGATGCTAGGGAAGTCCTCTTTAAATAGGTGATAAATCAGCAGAGACTTGAATCGAGTGATGAAGTAAGCCATGCAGCTATCTAGGGGATGAGACTTCCAGCCAACAGAAACAGAAATGCAACAGCAATGAGATAGGGGTGTGTTTTCTAGGAATAGCAAGCAGGCAAGTGTGATTAGTTTCAGAGAGAAAAAAGACATAGTAAGAGATAAGATTATAACTTTAGCCAGAGTAAAATTATATTAGCATTATAAGCCATGATAAGAAATTCAGATTTTAGTCATAAAGTAGATATGACAACTAAGTTTCAGAAGCTGTGGTAGAAGATAGGAATACAATATTTACCAGAAATTTCTAGTTACTACCCTCTCGACAGTCTAACGATAGAAACACATGTTAATGAGCCAAATCAGTTGAATAAATGTAAATTGCAACTGTGTTATCAACGCGTACCCCATTTTCTATGATGACTACCACCACCAAAAGGGTGGTTCAGAAGTGGTAGAGATGTAAAGCTCTATTCTAGGTTTTCTAATTAACTGACTCCTTGACATTGAAAGAATTGATTAACCTCTTGATGTCCCTGTCTCTTTCTAAACATTTCAGAACAATATTTTCACACTGAGAGAATGTAAAATGAATCATTTAAATTATATCTAGTAATTAAAAATAAAACAAGTACAACAGGGGGTATTTTCATCCTGTGCCATGTAAGTGAAGAAATAATTTTGTTTATTTTTTACCTACTTAAATTCTAGTTTCCTTCCACTCTCCCTTTCCTGATGACTCCATTCCCCCCCCCGTTTTTTGTTTTTTTTTTTACTGTTTATTTTTAAATTTTTTCATTTTTAAACTTTTTTTTTTGAGACGGAGTTTTGCTCTGTCACCAGGCTGGAGTGCAGTGGCGCGATCTCGGCTCACTGCAACCTCCGCCTCCTGGGTTCAAGCAATTCCCCTGCCTCAACTTCCCAAGTAGGCTGGGACTATGGGCACCCACCACCACGCCTGGCTAATTTTTGTATTTTCAGTAGAGATGGGGTTTCCCCATACTGGCCGGGATAGTCTCGACCTCCTGACCTCGTGATCCGCCCGTCTCAGCCTCCCAAAGTGCTGGGATTACAAAGCTTAGCCACGACGCCTGGCCTTATTTTTTATTTTGAGACGAGGTCTCGCACTGTTGGCCAGGATAGAGCACAATGGCACAAGCATGGCACTGCAGCCTCGACCTCCCAGGCTCACGACTAGCTGGGACTACAAGTGTGCACCACCACACCTTGCTTTTTTGCTTGTCTGTTTTCTGCAGAGAAGAGCTCTTGCTTTGTTGCACAGGTTGGTCTCAATCTTCTGAACTCAAGCCATCATTCTGCTTTGGCCTCCCAAAGTGCTGAGATTACAGGGGTGAGCCACCCTACCCAGCCTCTCCTCCTTTTTTTAAATCTTCATGGCTCCATGTAATCCAAATGTCTCCTGAATCAGTCCCTTCCCACTGTCAAAGGGCAGTGTGCTTTGGAGAAAAAAAGTTGGGAAATAATGTTCCATTGGTTTACATAAAGAAAACATTATAATGATAGTTATAGTTTATTCTCATATAAAAACAATATGTAAGTTTATAATATCGAATGAATACAGTAAGTATAAGTAGAAAATACATACACATATATTAGCAGTGCTTGCCTTTAAAAAGGAAGCAATCAACAAACAAAAACTGAGAGTTATATGTGTGTCCAAAGAAAAACAAGACTATTTTTACACCTTTAGACATAAAAAAGTAATGTTCAGGCCTTGTGTCTTTTCTTTCATGTGGAACACTCTCTCAATATTATTAATCTTAATTTATGCTTCCATCTTCAATTTGATTACTCTTAATTATCACTAGGAATACCTTTAAATAAGAGTAATAACTATATCTGCTATTATCACATTAAGTTTTTCAGACAAGCCCAAAATCTACTTACTATTACCATTATTTTATAAATGAAGAAGCTAGATCTCAGAGTGGTTAAACAAATACAGAATAGCCATAATAGGAAATGACAGTGTCTGCTTGGTTAACTATCTTCAACCTTTAGCAAAGTTCCAGGTACGAAATAGGTCACATCACCAGTTGTGATGGTTAATAATGAGTGTCAACTTGATTGAATTGAGGGATGTAAAATATTGTACCTGGGTGTGTCTGTGAGGATGTTGCCAAACGAGATTAACATTTGAATTAGTGGACCCTGAGAGGCAGACCCACCACCCTCAGTCTGGGTGAGCACCATCTAGGCAGCTGCCAGCTTGGCTAGAATAATGCAGGCAGAGGAACGTGGAAGGACTAGACTGGCTGTCTTCTAGCCTTCATCTTTCTCCCATGCTGGATGCTTCCTGCCCTCGAACATCAGACTCCAAGTTTTTCAGCTTTCGGACTCCTGGACTCACACCAGTAGTTTTCCAGGGGCTCTCAGGGCTTTGGCCACAGACTGAAGGCTGTACTGTCAGCTTCCCAAGTTTTAAGATTTGGGTACTCGGACTGGCTTCCTTGCTCCTTGGCTTGCAGATAGCATGTTGTGGGACTTCATCTTATAACCATGTGTGTCAATACTCTTAATAAACTCCCTTTCATATATACATCTATCCTATTAGTCCTATCCCCCTAGAGAACCCTATAAACTTTTTTTTTTTATGAATGGGCATGCTGAGATCAAAATTCAAACTTCTAGACACAAAAAGTCCACTATATCTTGCAGTACATGCTAAGATACTTACGTTTCAATCATTAAAAATGGGGCAAGGATGTCTTAGATAAATTTGAAGTGAAGTGTGGGAGTAGTCTTTATTCATTATGTGTCTAGATGAGGTATCTGAATAACAAATTATAGCACAGAGTGAGGGACAGCCAAAAACACATTAATAATTATGCTAACAATATATGTATTAAGCATTTATTATAGGTATATCTACCTATCTTTATATCCATATGTATAATGTCATTTTATTCCTTCCCACATTCCTTAGAGAAAAGCATTGTTTAGTAAATTCTTCAGGATGAAACAGACATTAAATGGCTCTGTCAGGATTTATGACCTGGCCTGCCTGACTTCAAAGCCATTATGTAAGTACTTAAGAGAGTATTTTCTTATTCCACCTGAGACAAGGTAACAAAAATGTGTGTGGAAAAGAAAGGGTGAATTAAAAATGTAATTTGGTAATATAAATGATAAAATTGGAAGAATGATTAGACATGGAAGTAAAAGGTAAATTAATGTTAAAGATGACCTTAATGTTTTTAACCAAGTATTTATAACATTACTGGGAGACAGCATAAGAGCAGAAGAATTAAGACAATGGAGGTAGAGTGAATAGTGATATTGAAAATGTTTCTCAAAATATTAATTCATGAAGTTGAATATAAATTACTGTAGGGCAGTTTCAGAGAAAAGGTGGCATTGAAGAAATGGAAGAGGAGAGCTCAAGATATATTACTAAGTTATATAAAGATGAAAGATATAAAATATTAAATTGCTATTGCTCAGATAATGTACTTGTGCTTATGTGAAGAGGAAAACAATAAATCTTTTCTCTGAAAGATTGTTTATAAGATGTGCTACCATACGGAGCAGCATGAATAGAGTCAATGATCAATAGAGTATTTGTGGATGATGATGATGATACGTTTTTTGGAAGAAATAGCTATATCAAGTATTTTCTTCAGGAAACATTTTGGGAACAAAGCTTTCCATTTTCCTATCTCCAAACAAGCTCTGAATTCTAGCCTTAATTTCTTAGGTAATAGATCTGCAGTGATGAAGCTTAAATGTTTTAGACTACAAAGTTAATTCATTGCTCAGCAAGAGTGGTAGGTCATGTCCCCTCAGCCATAGGGAGGGAGATTGTACACCAAGTGCTGTTTCCACACACACTGGAGTCAACGTGTCCTTCTTAGTCAAAACCGACATACATTCTGGCTCTTGAACTAGCTTGCCCCTGGTCCATCTGCCGTGATGGCAATGTGCCCATTCAGAAAATACTCTGCCAGGTTTAGCTGGACAAAGGTACCAGTCAAAGAGAGATTAGAAAGAGGGTTTGTTTCACATGCAAATGAATATACTAAGGTTAAAAAAATATGCCTTCACCCTTGAAGACGCATCGGAACTGTGAATACTGAAAACACTTTACACCATTTAATCAGAATAAGTAATGGCCTTCAAAAGGCTTGAAGATTCAGGTTGTATCCCATTGAGTTAGTTACAGATCTGTTTCACTAAAACTAACAGAAACTAACTATTGACTCTTCAGCACATCACTATAGACTTTTAGAGCAGTAAGCCTTTGTAAGAAGTAAGTAATAGTAAAGGCAAAATTAATCTTTAAATTAATCGTGGTGTCAAAGAAGAATAACAGAGAACAGAGAATAATCAGTCTTCTTGACAGGGGCTAAATCATAGTGTTCAAATACTTGGACATTCTATATTCTTTAGTTTTCTCATTTTGCTATTAGTAACTGTAGTAGTTCCTCACCTTATATTTCTAACATATGCAATCATAGGAATTCCACCAACAAAGGTATGTAACACAATTTCCAATAAAAGTATGGCATTGACTCAAGTAATGTGTTTCTAGAGAAGTTAGTTGGCTGAGAGATGATAACCAATCCCCTTAAGAAGAAAACTAGTTTTTTTATAGTATTTGGCAACAATAATTAAGTAGGTACTCAGCTATCAGAAATAAGCCATTTTTGCTGCTTTTGTCATGTCATCAGAATTACATTTCGTTAATAAAGAAACTATCCATACATTACTGCCAAATTGTAGGTTTTGCCTATCTTTTATTTAACTATTGTTATTTAGCTGTAAAATTCACCGGAATTTCTTAGTGTACCAACCATAATTTTTAGCTCCAGACCTACAGATATTCTCCCACTCTTAATGGTTGGCTTATTTTCCTCTTTCAGACAACTCTTTTGATCTAACTAGGCTTCTTCTTCCATAACTACTTCATCCCTTCTGTTTTCTTCATAGCATGATTACTATTTGGGCATACATTTATTTGTTTATTTACTTGTTAATAATCTGCTTCCCTCAGTAGATTTTAACTTCCATATCTAGCTTGACAGTGTATTTGTGGCGACTAATCCAGTGTCTTAGGTTTAAGAATTATTTTAAAAGAATACGTACATGAATATGGATTATCTTATATTAAGAGGCTTTAATGAAGTTCTTTCAATTTGCAGAAGTTCTGTATTACTTCAGGATTCTTATTTGCAGACAACAGAATCTACTCTGGCTAGCTTAAGTAGGAAAACACTTATTACAGCCTATTACTAACTCAGAATTTGGGGGAACTCCAGGAAACGAAACATGATGCTAAAAAGCCAGAGTGACCCAGCTAGAAGATATATACAACACTACCACCAGAAATTTCTCTATCACCACTATCTTCTGTACAACAGTCATGAGAAGCAAAAGCCAGACATAAAATAAACCATCAGCCTTTTTCTCCAAATTTTTATTTTTGCCATTCTAATCTTATATATGTGTGTGTCTGTTTGGTGGAAGTAAGTCTCATGTAGAATTCCAGATGCATTGGAATCTAAGAAATGTAGTCATTAGCTTTTTCTATCATTTAACCCCTGGTTTAAAGAAATGCATGGTACAGGGGAGACAAGTAGAGTTCAATGAGCCAACCTATAGTGTTTTTCACAATCTTTGTGGCTGAAGAGAATGTAATGCAATCAAAGAATGGAAAGAAAGTCAGTGTAGCTGAAGCACAGTGAAAGTGAGTATATACTCTAAAACAGAGGGCCCCAATCGCCTGGCCATGGACCGGTACTGGTCTGTGGCCTATTAGGAACTGGGCTACACAGCAGAAGGTGAATGACAGGCAAGTGAGTGAAGTTTTGTCTGTATTTACTGCCACTCCCCATTGCTTGCTTTACCATCTGAGCTCTGCCTCCTGCCAGATCAGCAGAGGCATGAATTCTCATAGTAGCCCAAGCCCTATTGTGAACTGTGTGTGCAAGGAATCTCAGTTGTTCACTCCTTATGAAAATCTAATGCCTGATGATCTGTCACTGTCTCCCAACACCTCCAGATCAAGTTTCAGGAAAAACAAGTTCAGGGCTTCCACTGATTCTACATTATGGTGAGTTGTATAATTATTTCCTTACATATTACAATGTAATAGTAATAGAAATAAAGTGCACAATAAGTGTAACGTGCTTGAATCATCCCCAAACCATCCCCTCCTTGCCCCTCCCCACTGAGCAGGTGGAAAAACTATCTCTCATAAAACCTGTTCCTGATGCCAAAAAGTTTGGGGACTGCTGCTCCAGAGGCATCATCTCAATTGAACCTCACCACAGTCCTCTAAGTCGAGCAATAGTAATAACTTTTATTCAGGCAAAAGTAATACTTTACAAATGTGGAAGTAAGTGTTGCCAAATACCACAAAACTATTCTGTCTTAGCCTTCGAATTTAAACCCATCTATTTGACCCTAGAACTGAATGCTTACAAATTAACCTGTATTCTTTTACTATTATTACCACAAATATTTAGCAATCACTTCCATATTATGGAAATAAAAAGAAATTATAGAGACAAAGGGAAGTCTGAGGACCATAATATCTTTTAAAAATTCCCTTATGTTAGAACTCTTTCCCCAACCTCTTAGTTATCCTTTATTTTAGGATTAAAATTTTAAAATACCCATTATTGTCCATTTGTAAATCCCTAAACAGTCTCACATGATTCCAGAAAATGAGCTGTCAATGTTAGTTTGTCTTGTGGGAAACCATCCAAAAGTATCCTGTTGGTCTACTTACACTCAGTCATGCATAATTTACTGGATAATCACTAGTGTCCTAATCAATAACTCTATCTACCTACTCACTAATCCAGTTGAAGAGCTATGTGATTTAACATGCAATAGACTTAGGACTAGCCCTTGGCAAAACTGAATTCTGTGTTTGGCATCTGCTTCTCTCCTTAACAGCTATTCTTCCCAAACTCAGACCATTGTTCTCTCGTAATTTCAAGCAAGAAGGACTTATTAAAGCAATGTGTCCACTTCCCTTCTCTCAGTATGGGAAAATTGAGACTCATAAAGAATAAGTTATTTATTTAATCTTATTTGACCTAAGGCCATTAAATTAACCAATTAATAATGATGTCAAATCTAACAACCTGTCTTAGGTATGCTGATTCCACATTCCAAAAAACTAACCATGGTTTTTCTCTAAAATGTTTCCAAGACAGGCCAGACCCAAAGGCTCACACCTGTATCCTAGCACTTTGGGAGGCTGAGGTGGCTGGATCACTTGAGCTCAGGAGTTCAAGACCAGCCTGGGCAACATGGTGAAAACCCATCTCTACAAAAAAATACAAGAAAAAATTAGCGAGGTGCAGTGGTGTGCGCCTGTGGTCCCAGCTACTGGGGAGGCTGAGGTGGGAGGATCGCTTGAGTATGGACGCAAAGGTTACAGTGAGCAGAGATTGGGCCACTGCACTCCAGGCTGGGTGATAGGCGTGAAACCTTGTCTCACATGCAGGAAAAAAAAAAAAAATCTTTGCCTGTGTGTGATGGGAGAATAAGGTTCTATGCATTCCACTTGGTTTCAGCTAAAGAAATTCACCTTTGCCTTAAAGCAGCTTTTAATATTAAAAACTCACTGGATGTAATGAACTGAATGTTTGTGTATCCCCAAAATTCACATGTTGAAATACTAACCCCCAGTGTTATGGTATCAGGAAGTGGGTCTTTGAAAGGCAATTCGGTCATAAAAGTGGATCCCTCATGAATGGGATTTGTGCCCTTATAAAACTGACCCCAGAGAGCTTCTCAAGCTATTTCCACCATGTAAGGATTCAATAAGTCAGCAGTGTGCAACCCCAAGTGGGGTCCTCACCAGAAACCAACCATGCTGGCACCGTGATCTTAGACTTCTAGCCTCCAGACCCCAAAGAAATAAGTTTATATTGCACATAAGCCACCCAGTCTGTGGTGGTTTGTTAAAGCAGCCCAAGCTGACTAAGAACCTGAGTTTCTAGTCCAGCTCTGGTACTAATCAGTGCTTACCTTAGGCAAGTAACTTCATCTCTCCAGGTCATAAAAATAAAATATTAATAAAACAAGAACCTAAAATTGATAGCCTTTAAATTCCCTTTTCAGCTTAAGAAATTCATGAGGCCATAGTACTTCTGCTGTCCAGTAAATGAGGTATCTCAGGTGAATAATGACAAATTTACAACATTTTATGAAAGACAAACATACGTCCCAGTTTGACTAGTACAGTCTTGGTTTACACTTGTTGTCTTCATGTAATTAAACACTTTCACTCTCAAAATTATTCTGGTTTGGAAAATAAATTGTAAAAAAATAAAAATAAAAACTCTGTGCTTGTAGGAGAGATCAATGTTGGGACAGGTTAACATATTTATATGTCATGTAAAATACTGATAATGATAATAATGTCTACACTTAAAAGAGCAACTACTATGTACCTAAATACTTCTGTATCATGTCATTCCAAGAGTGCAGTGTTATTGCTAAGAGGATGACATCTAGTGTCAGATTTCTAGATTCAAACTTTACTCTGCCATTTACTTATTAACTACGTAAGTTGCCAAAAATCTGTTTCCTCATCTAAAGAAAAAGGAGATGGTTGTAAGATTAACTTTTAAGATCTAAATGAGTAAATTCAGAACACGCGCTTCAAATTGTACCTGGTAAAGAGTAATTGCTTAATAAACATTAGGTATCATTATTCACAAAACAAGTATATGAGGCACATCATATTAGCTCTATTTTATAGATCCTTATTGGAAGCTTCAGGGAAGTTTAAAAATTTTGCCTACAAAGTGACATATTTTATTTCTTTCAATTTTTGAATATGCTCATCTCTTTTTTTTATCATGGGGCCTACAGATTCCACTCTCATTACCTCAATGACTCTTCCTCCCACTTTCCAAATGACTGCCCCCATTACCTTTCAGGCCCCAATTTAAATGCCTCTTCTTCAGAAAAGCGCTGTCTAATTCACCAGTGCAAAATGTATTACAAAACCCAGATCTTCTTACTTTCTCACATTATTCTTCTTCAAAGCATGTGCCTCCATATTTGATTATATTTGCTGGGTTGGTTGCAGCTTATTTCTGTTTTCTCCACAAGGCCCCATATTTGGGGAGGTCAAGACACATATCAGTGTTTTTCATTATGGAGTATCTGGCACACAATAAACACTTTAATAATGTATGTGTAGCACCTTTTTTAAAGGAACTTGTTATGCGTTTATTCAAGGAATGGACAACTAACAAGTGCCTAATCTACCCATATTAGGCAAAATGCATTGTTGGTACACTCATTACATTGCACCTCCATGTCAGATGATCTGCTTAAGAAAGCCTACAGAATCTTTAGATAAATCACATACTTTTAAATAAACCAAATTTATTTAAAATGAACTTGAAACTAGATGTCTTAAAACAGAATTTCTAATCATTCTTAGAGTTTGCATTTTCTCCTGCACAGGATAAAAAATAATTGCATTAGGTTTACCCACATGAAGATGCCATTTTTATAAGTCAGTATCAGTGAAATAATTTCTAGATCAGGAACATTGGTCATACATTCATAAGGATGGTTCTTGGGTTTCAATTCCCTACTATGTATAGCTAATCTGGTAACATAAATAAAATGATTTAGAGGCAAATAATTGAGTTATAAAAACAAAAGGAAATTGTGCACAAGTTGGTCTTTATCACAAGTGCCCATGAATAAACCAAAGAGATAGAATTTTAAAAAATATACTTCTTGAGCATCATCTGTTAAAAAAAATTGTCATGTATTGTAACTTGTCTTTGTTTTATTCAAATTTATTTGGTCTGCATTAAGGGCAGAAAGTCCACATAAATATGAAATTCATGTAATTCAAGAGTCATTGCTAAAGGACAGAAGAAAATGAATTAAGGCAATTCTATGGGAGAAAAATAATATTAACGACTAAAAGTAAGTAATAAGTGGTATAATCATGATTCTTTGTGTTGTTAGCAAAAGTTACTTCAATCCTTTACTTTTTAGTAGGCAGTTTGCAACCTAGTTTCATGGTCTCCCGGGGACTTGGGCTCTTTAAATAAAGATTAAATTAGATACCACAGTTGAATCCAGCGTTTAAGAACATTTATTTCTATATTTTCCCTAATTCTCCACATCATATTCAGTTTAGATGTTAGCATCTCAAATGCTGTGTGTTTTATATTTTAAACAGGTAATTGAATAAAATTTCAACTAAGAATTAATTATATCTCTGAAATGATCTCTCTCCTTCCTGTTCGTGCGTGAATCATACACTGGAAGAAACATCATCTTCAGGATGAGAAGATTAGCAGGAGGGACTGTTTAGTCAGTTTTCACATTAACAGGCAGGCCAATTGAAATCACTCCTCAGATTTGATTTGGCCTGCAGCCAGATGGTTGATACTGTTAATAGAGAAAACATCTGTTTACCCTAATGTGTTAGTTTACTGAGCTTGGAGGCCATCGACATGAGCCGCTGTGCACAGGTATTACAAAAGGAGTGAAAACTATTTTTTTTTCCTTTGGAAGTCAGAAGCAGATAGATGCATCTGGTTTCATCATCCCCACGTTAGGCTGTCCTCAGACCCTGATTGAGAAATAATTACAGACAGACCAGAGACCACAGAGGGTTCTTATTAATTATTTATGAATCATTATTTCTCTTTCTTCAGATTTGAGTGAAATCAGATTTTATATTTCTAATGAAATTGGCTGAAATGAAGCAATTAATAAGAAAAATGTATACACTGCATGTAGTTAATCAGCAAATTCAACAAAATCAACCATTATTTAATAGTGTGACTTCTGAAATAGTCTCAGAACAACAGCCCGGAATTTATTTTTCTTTTTATTTTTTGCATCTAAAACAGATACTCAATGTACGTGATTTACAGAGACCAGGTTAAATTTCCTGATGGTACTAAATAGCCACTTCTGCAATAGCTAAAACCTTAAAACTCGTACAAATGTGTGAGAAAAGGACATCTCAAAATTAGGGAAGGGGTATAATATCTTGAAAAACGTAGAAATTACATGTTCAGAGAAGTTCTTATGAAGGTTGTAACCAAACTTCTGCACTATCTTGGGTCATTATGCAAACCTTCATAAATAATTATTGGTTATTGAAGTACAAGGAAAACAAGTTTTCGTTTATATGGAGAAGGTCATTACTTAAATGTAGATGGTCTCATTGCTTTGTGGGATAGGCTAATGAAAAATGTACTTGCTCACCACAGCAAGAATCAGGGCATGAACTAAAGCCATAAAACTTTTATGGCGCTTCTCCACAGATACCACATTGCTTTCCTTGCCTTTACTCTTCACAATGCACTTGATAGGAAAAAAGCTAAGTGCAGAACCAGTATTCAAAAGGATTGCTCAAACTTAAATTATTTTACTTTGGAGCTGAAGCAGAGTCCTTCTGACAGCTTTACTGGCTGCAGGTTTGGTGGGAGGTAAAGCCACGCTCCATGTAGTGTTGCAAGTATGAAGTATAAATCAGGTTTCATAAATATGCCCATTTGGTGTACTCAATTGACTGTAAAATAATTATGCTCTGCTGTGTAATTGTTGTGCTGTGGAAGAAAGCAGGACTTCCAAACATTTAACGGAAAGTGATTATGAGAACTGAATTAAGACTGTATTTTCTCCCACCATCTTCTGTAGTGCAACAGAAGCATTTTGTAACAATTTCATCTTAAATCCATAGGGTGTAAGGCTGCCTAGGCATTAGGGTTTTTTTTTTTTCTTTCTTTCCTTTCTTTCCACACTTGTTTCTGACTATTTGTCCTTTGTCACTATTTTAGATGAATCATAAAAATAGCACATTTCAGTGAAAGTGTCAGGAGTTTCTTATACTCTAGCAGCATTTTACTGACCAAAGAAAAGGTGAGATGTGAGGTTTAAGGAGAAAATATCCATTAACTATAAAATTTTGTTTCATCTCTTTGTTCTGCTTTTTCATTTTAAGTTTTTCCTGGAAATTTGGTAGTGTATGTTTCAAAGACTATTTATCGGATAATCTTCAGATATATTAATAATGTAAACATTTAAGATACACCTTAAAATGTATGTCCTAAGTTACAGTGGCATCCATTTCTGTATCATGGTAGAACTTCACAGAAATGTTCAAGATCTATGCCCTTTGTTGTTTTCTCCAGATATTTCTATTGAGCTAAACAGAGAAAAAAAATTCAGCAGAAAATAAATAAGAATTTTCATTGTAATATTTCCAGTTCTGTAATCTTCTCTGTTTGTAAAATCAATAAGTGCTCATTGTATGAAAATTGGAAGACACATATGAGACGGGCTACCCATAATGCTATTGTTGACATTTTAATTTATGAAATGTACACTTTAATATACAAATATTTTTCTCATGTCATCAGGGCTCTGAACATTTGCCAGTGGATATGTTTCTCAGTTCATCAAGTCTGAATGTGAACTACAGTGTGGCAGTCCCAGTGTATAAATGCTACTGTATGCGCGCATTCAAGTCCTTCCCTGGGCATTATTTTATTCCCTATCCTTTCATACTTAAAATTGCCATTTGTGTTGATTTTTTTTTCGTGAAACTAGAAAAGAAAATTAGGAAAATGGCTACTGTGAGCTCTTCAGTATATCTTTGTTAGTTTCCTAAAAATAGTATTCTCTTCAGCTTGTGTCGATAAACTGTAACAACTTGCCTCTAGTCATGGCCAATCTAATCTACAAATATCAAGGCCTTGGCATGTCATTGCCCTATATATGAAAAACTTATCTCACTCTCTTTTTCTTAAATTTTGCAATAGCTGGAGAACTTCAGAATGTCTAGGGTGAAGCCACTACTCTATGTGAGGCTTCTTCAAAGACCATCACAATCTATGGAGCTGGTGCTTTGAAGTTTATCTTTTTTCTTACTTGTCTTTGGAATTTCCAGGGGGCAGGCATTTAAGTCTATATTTCTTTAATCTAGAGCCAAAATGACTTCCTGTACTGTTGCTGCCCTCATTTATGGTACTAGAAAATTATCTGCTCTTAATTAAGGGAATCAAACTACTACCTTGGAGTGCCAAACATTAAACTTCAAGGATAGAAGTGACCATATTAAGGCAAATATAACATATTTTGTTTTAATATTTGTTCTGGTCAAATTTTTTTTGAATGAAGGTCATTTTTATGTGCTTAACATGCAAATAATGTATGTAAATATATTTAAAAGGCCTAATTATAAAGACAGAGGCTAGAGATTCAAAAGAGGATAGTCAACAAACTGATTTTAATAGCAAAACTTAAAAAATGATTGAGTTGAATTTTCTGTTTTTCTAGAAAAAGGGAATGCACCCTAGATGTGCAATTCAAGAAAGTCATTAGAGTAATTTGGTGAGACTACAAAATTCTTCCTCATTTAGATATCATTTATTAATTTATAGAGGGCTTACAATCTGTAAAACACCTAGTACTAAACGGTTGACCAATTTTCCCCATATATTCCCCATCCACTTCAAAACTGAAGGCATTTTATTCTTATAAATTCACATTCCCAATTCTTCAGCAAAGGTTTAAGTGTAATCATGTTGAGTACTTCTGTTAGAGCCCTGTCCAGTAGAACTTTCCACAATGATAGTCACATTTCAAGTGCTCAACAGCTACATGTGGCTAGTGGTTTACATGTGGCTGTTGAGCATTTGAAATGTGACATGTGTAACTGAGGAACTGAATAGTTAGTTTTGTTTAATTTCAATTAGTTTTAAGTTTAAATGGTCACATATTATTAATGGCTATTAGACTGGAAAGTGCACAGCTGATAGACTACCACCCAAGTCCTTGACAACTCATTCAGGCTTCATTCTTTAAGAAAATTAATTATTCTTTTTTGTGCTTAATGATTACATTTTTCTTCACATATATGCAAGTAGATATGCAGCAGCATTTCTATTTATTTCTCTATTTTATAGTGTACTATCCTAAATACAAAAATTAATGACATCTGCCATCAGTGGGTACAGGGAAGAAAAAAAATTAATGACAGTTTAAAATCTCATCTATGCTTTATCATAGTGATGCACTCTTGGGAATTAAGCAGCTTTGCATAATTAGCAGGTCACATGCTTGTGGATAACACTTTAGATCAGAAATTCAGATGCCTCGTTAAGCTTCGGTAGATTTCAATAGCAGAAAGATAGATGTATATATGTGACAAAAGGTAAAATAAATATGGTCTAAATAAATTATGCCAGAGAGTGTTGACATAGTTTACGAACATACAAAATTAATTCTTATTTGGTCTTCTCAATCTTCCTTGAATACAAGGTCTCACCTCAGGGCCTTTGCACTGATTATCTGCCTGCTACACACTTGCTGCAAGGAGCCACAGGTCTCGTTACGTTACCTTTCTCCAGTCTGCACTAGTAGCATCTTCTCAGTAAAGACAACTCTAACCACCCTATTCAAGAACACGCACTACCTGCCCCTCCGCACTCCCAAATTTCCCTGCTCTATTTTACCCTACAGAATTCATTACTTTCTAATATACTATATCATTTCTTCAGTTATTTTATTTTTGAGTCCTCTAAGTAGATGTGAGGTTATGAAAGTAGGTATTTGGGTCATTTTTGCTCACTGATATATCACCAGCTTCAGTACACGTCCAGGTGCTTTTGATAGCCCTCAATATATATTAGCTACTGCTCAAATGACTTAATGAGTTGTCTAATATATGGGTTGGCAATGGCAAACTTTTTCTATAAAAAGCCATATAGTATATATTTTATACTTTACAGCCCACATACATTTTCTGTCACAAGGTTTTTAAAAAATGTAACACTTTCTTGGCTGGCAGGTAGTATAAAAGTAGACTGTGGGCCAGATTCATCCACAGGCCATAATTTGTCAACCCCAGGTCCAATTTAATGGAGAATGCAACAGTAGAACAATACTCAGAAGATAATTAACCCTAGAATGATTTGTATTTAACAAGGCAGTTTGTGATTATGTTTGTTATGTCCAACTTCCTAAAACTAGAGAAAACACCAGTGTGGCTAATTTAGTCAGAATGACTAGAAACTGATCTAACTTAGCAAACTACATCCTTTTTTAATCCCCAGTCTACCAAAATTGTTATTCTCAGTCTCTTACAAAACATTAATACTAAATTGATGCTTGGTCCTTAGTTTATTTTTCATAGACCACAAACACTATTTACAAAACCAATAGTTTGATGGACTCTTTTCTCCTCCAAAAATGTGCATGTAACCACGATTTTGCACACAGATTTTAAGGGCTAATAAACTCACTGAAGCCTAATATTAAGAATCTCTTCACTCTTCTTTAGATTTGCTTATCTCTCTGGCTCACATTTGTTTTGTGTATCTAATCGAATGAAAAGATTTGCTTTAAGTGGCCTTTCCTTTCAACTTATTGTTACCTGACACAGTGGAAAATGTCAAGAACTTTAATCAAACACAGCACCTAGTAATGTCAGCAAATACTTAAAAGTATGTTTTGCCTAAGATAAAATTTCAGGCAGATCATTTCTCCAGCAATCAGAATTTTTTCATAATGGGAAACAATGTTTTTGTTGCTTTTGTTTGTTTGGTTCTAGTAATCAGTACCATAGTATCCTTAGATTCCTCCAAATTGATGAGATCCACATTCATTTTGGGCATTTGAAAGTCTTAGTATAATCAATCAAAAACAAAAGCATAATGGTCAGTATTCTTTCCTTTCCACACTGTTGTCATCAAGAAGTATAAGATCTAGACATTTCTTTTCTGTATCTTCCTTACATGAACCATTACCAATTTTATAAGCTATTCTATTTGTTTTTAAAAAACGTCTTCAAAGAGAGCCGTTTTTACCAATCCTGAAGTTCCCAGCATCAAATTCAGGTCTATAACCTGAGATATCATCTAGAGCTGCAATTCTCAACCAGGGAGTTGTGACAGTCCTATGTCACGCTGTTAAGAGAGGTATGTCACCTGATTTGTTTTATTGAAAGTATTTGAAGTATTGCTATTCCCAATTAATTTGCTTTGCAAAACATTTAAAAATAAAGTTGTTTGTAGTTACTCCTACAATAGTATTATGTATACCTACATCGAGTTGGGTCTTCACTACAGAGTGAATTCTCATACAGGATTGAATATCTTCCTGTATAAGTTCATGTGAGCATGTTGGTCACCGGAGCATCATCTGTCAAATGTGTCTCGTCAGAAAATAATAAATTGTGAGAATCACTGAACTAGAAATATTATCCCTCCCTGTGGAAAATATACATTCATTGTGCTAATTAAGGTAAAATACTTCACATATCCACTAATATTGATGGGCACCCTGTTTAAAAATTCCCAGGGACTTAAGTAAATCAACCGCTTAGGCTCAAGAAAATGTAAGCTGAAAACTGTTCCTTTGCCTGGTTAATCACAGTATACTTACTCAAGCTTCTTGGAAGGAAATGAAGATAAAATTGTGGCAAACAGCCAGGATTAATTAACAATGTCAAGGTCAAATTCACACATATTGCCTGGAAATGCTGGAAGTTACAATAAGAAGAAAAGCTATGACAGAACTAGGATAATGACAATTTTTAAAATAGACATGGATCGTTACCAAAAAAGAAGAAAACTGTTTTACCTGTTTGATGATTCACAAATCCCATTGCCCTTCAGTAAGACATCTCTTAGTCTTGTTTTGTCACATTTTTAGATAAAGAAAAGCCAAAATATATCCCATTAGCCAAACACTAGATAACAAGAACAGATCAGGGTTTGAGATGTGTAGCAGTCATAGGAGGTCCAATAAATTACTGGTAGAGAGGAATTTGAACAAGCTATCTTCTCTCTCATCCAAATATAATAAATTTTTTAAGATCAGAGTGCATATCACATGAAGTTAATAAAGTAGAAAATGACACTATTTACCTTCATCAAATAATATGTCAAGAAATTTATAGCTCAGCTCCTTGGAAATCTGTTTTATTTAGCCTGCTGTTTTGTGTAACATTTTAATAGCCAGAAGCAAATGGGGAACATAAAGCATGCTAGACCAAGAAAAATTAAAAAAAAAAAAAACCATACACACACACTCTTTTGCTTTATTTAGTAATCCTTTGTCTTATATCATTCTTATTATTTTCTGTAAGTGGTACATATTAATATCACAAAAATTAATGTGTGATATTGGGTAGTTGGAAAAGGCACAAAATTACATGGTAAATAATGAGCTAACCAACAAAAGGAAGAGATGATTGGTAAGACAACTTCTTGAATAACCCACGGTTTGTCTACAGATTACTGCATGTCCCCAGGAACACCAGGCTAAAGACTGTATTTCAAAGAAAGCCAGTTTTTCTCATCATAGAAAGGATTCCCCATTCCAAGTAATATTAATAATCCACTTATTCTAATATCTTTCATAAAGAAGTGATTAGTTTGAGTTTTAAAAAGAGATTGAGGAACGGGAGATGAATTTTTCTAACTCGTTTTGTTTTTTACTATTGTCATGAAGGAGTGGATTTTATCTAAATTCTGAAAGGGAAAGGTGAATTCATTATTCTTGCCTTGTATCAAGAGCTATTTATTGTTTTATCTGCTTTACTATTTACAGCAACAATAATAAAAAAAGCAAAAGCAAACAAATGCAATCCCTCTTAGTATTATATGAAATCATATTATATAATGTTGAACAAATATAAAGAAACTCCTATATTTGACAATTATATAGTTTTATATAATTCTATATAAAATTTATACAATTAAAATTTAGGTAGATTTATTCTTTCTAGTTAATCTTCATTACCCACCCATTTGGCAAATGCTTTTTAATACCGGTTTTATAAATGCAGACATTGAGACTCAAAAAGTCTCAGGAAAATCTCTGTGTGTATGTACTGTAACATTCTGGCAAGTTAATTTGTACCATATCAAATAATTTCAAGATTCTCTTAATAGTCATACGATGACTAAACGTCCCCTACGTTTATGCACTGCATGGCTGAAAATCTCTTGAGGTGATATACTTACATTCACTGTAGGCATTTATTCACTGTTTTCAGAACACTGAATTGTGAAATTTATTTTCCTTTATTTTGAAGTGGATCTAACTCATCATTTTAATGCTGCATCTTAGTATTATATAAAAATGTAAATGTCTTTTTACATAATATGTTTTTGAATGCCTATTTTTGGTGACATAATCAGGAATTTTGTCAACAGAGTTATTTTAATGTGTGCTGCTTATTTATTTATTTATTTATTTACTTTTGAGACAGAGTCTCTCTCTGTCTCCAGATTGGAATGCAGTGGCGCATTCTCAGCTCACTATAACCTCTGCCTCCTGGGTTCAAGTGATTCTCCTGTCTCAGTCTCCTGAGTAGCTGGGGCTACAGGTGCGCGCCATCGTGCCTGGCTAACTTTTGTATTTTTAGTAGAGACATGGTTTCACCATGTTGGCCAGGATGGTCTCAATCTCCTGACCTCACGATCCGCCTGCCACAGCCTCTCAAAGTGCTAGGATTACAGATGTGAGCCACCACACCCAGCAGTGCTGTTTTTATATAATGAAACATTTTATCTGAAATACAAAACGATTGCAAGATATGGATAGATAAATAGATAATCTAGGTAATTCACATCCACCATAGAAACATAGTATTAAATTATAATAGAATTGAGGCATGGGGGCTCATGCTTGCAATCCCAACACTTTGGGAGGCCAAGGCAGGCATCTCACATGAAGTCAGAAGTTTGAGACCAGCCTGGCCAACATGGTGAAACCCCATCTCTACTAAAAAATGCAAAAATTAGCCAGGAATGGTGGTGCATGCCTTATTCCCAGCTACTTGGGAGTCTGAGGCAGGAGAAGCTCTTGAACCCAGGAGGCGGAGGTTGCAGTGAGCCAAGATAGTGCCACTGCACTCCAGCCTGGGTGACAGAGAGAGACATTGTCTAAAAAAAAGAAAAAAAAATTAATAGAATTGAAAGCCTTTAAATACTTCTGTTGAATTTTCTCTTCTCTTCCCAAAAGTATCTACTCTCTTGAATTTCATATTTATCATTGTCACGTATTCTGTCATAATTTTAATTTATACATATTTATCTCTCAATCATAATATGTTATTTTGGTTATTTTTTAAATCTATGTAAATGATATCACTTTTTTTTTTTTTTTTTTTTTTGAGACGGAGTCTTGCTCTGCCACCCAGGCTGGAGTACAGTGGCCGGATCTCAGCTCACTGCAAGCTCCGCCTCCCGGGTTCACGCCATTCTCCTGCCTCAGCCTCCCGAGTAGCTGGGACTACAGGCGCCTGCCACCTCGCCCGGCTAGTTTTTTTTGTATTTTTAGTAGAGACGGGGTTTCACCGTGTTAGCCAGGATGGTCTC